>NC_081566.1:57362478-57446651 GCF_022355385.1 Mustela nigripes
GGCTTAACCCACTGAGCCACCCAGGTGGGTTAAGCCGCTGCCTTCGGCTCAGGTCATGATCTCAGGGTCCTGGGATCGAGTCCCGCATCGGGCTCTCTGCTCAGCAGGGAGCCTGCTTCCCTCTCTCTCTCTCTCTGCCTGCCTCTCCGACTACTTGTGATTTCTCTCTGTCAAATAAATAAATAAATAATCTTTAAAAAAAATAAAAATAAATAAACAAAAGAAAGTATCTCTGACTACCATGAGGAGTTGGTAAGAAGCCCAACTTCTTAAAATATCTTCAGAAATTTAGACAAGATAAAATGTCATAGAAGGCCTTGAGCTTAAGAAAGGGGAGGGAGAGAAGACAAGCGAATGTTCTGTTTTCTTAACCTTAAAGAGGAGAATCCCCCAATTCTGGTTGAGTTGTTAAACCTTCATCAGCAGAGGGAAACTAAAGGAACTCAGCTCTGAGATTCTGGAATTTTTTAGCATATCCTGGGGGAAGTTGCTGTTCATGAAAGAAGGACCAGGGACAAAAACCAGAGAAGTAAACAAGGCAAACACGGCCATTCTCCCAAACTGTCCTCTCTGTCTTCTTGAAGCATCCAGAACCCTAGGGAAGGAGGTAAGCATATTCAGTCTTGGGATGCTGGGGCCAGTTCCAAGCCTAGAGGAAAAATTGATCCAACTTTCAAAACATAGAACCAAGAGGACTGCAAAAGCAAGACCTGGGGATAATGCAATGGGGAAACCAAATAGATGGCCAGATCAAGTGAAGCAAAATTCAAAAGGACTAGACACAGAGGAAAGACCAGGTTCCAAGCTACACAAATAAAAGGATGTCAAGAGAGAGTAAGCAGGTTCAAGAATATGGAGATGAGTAAGAGTCAAAAAGGGCCAAGGGCCCCTGGAAGTTAGAGGCAGGGAACTTTCACAGGTAGGAGGGAGGTTGTTAAAGCACCAAGCCATTTTGGACAACATTGTCCATTGCCAAAATGGAGCCCTGACAAGTTGGTAGAAAATTGGGAGGCTTCTACAACAATCTGACCTAGAGAAAATATTTTTGGCAAGAAAAATGGAAATCAAAATGGAGGAAAAGTTTGAAAAGAAATTTAATTCTAACAATTCTAAAATGGTACATATAAATCCATTAAATCCACAAATATAAGTGGTACATATAATTTGCATTGTATTAATTGTAAATGGACTAAATTTTCAAGAGAACTGTTAGACTGTTATAAAAAAACAAAAGCTCAAAAGTAACTTTTGTTACCTTTGTTACAGAAGTAACTGAGTTCAGTACATGCTATAGACAAGAGACCCACCAAAAAACTGAATAACATTTGAAAGTAAAGGATAGAAGGAGATATTTTAGGATTATTGTAACCTAAAGAAAGCTGGGGAACTATTGTACTTAAGACATAAAACATCACCAGTGACAAAGTAGTTTATTTCTAAAGGAAAAAAAAATTCTATTTATAAAAAAGATAATTCTCTCTTCCCCAAAGCAGACCTCTCCTGAACAAGATTTTAGGCTAAAGAGTATTGAATTTCCCCCTAAATTAACTGAATCAATTATTTGGGTTTATGTTGACACAGACTATAGTATTTTTTTTTTTTAAGTAAATTGATTGGATGCCTGGGTGGCTCAGTGGGTTAAAGCTCCTGGCTTTGGCTCAGTTCATGATCCCAGAGTCCTGGGATCAAGCCTCACAAACAGGCTCCCTGAGAGCCTACTTCCTCCTCTCTCTGCCTGCTTCTCTGCCTACTTGTGATCTCTGTCTGTCAAATTTAATAAACAAAATCTTAAAAAAAAAAATAAAATAAATTGATTACTTTTATCAGAAATTTTTTATATAATCTTAATATAAATAGAAAATGCTTTTATAGTAAATAAAATAATCTTGACCTAACTCTGCCACCAACCTTCTATCTTTAAGAAGTTAAAACTCAACAATAATTCCAGAAAGAGAAGCTAAAAACAGTTTTCAGACCAAAAATATTTTCTGTTCTGCCTACTGAGTAATTGTAATACAACAGAATCAGCATTTCAAGCTGTTACTATCTTAGTAAAAAAAAAAAAAATGCATTATGTAGATGTAAAATATTATTAACAATTCTGAGGATTTTTACAAGTATATGGGAGAAAAGCAGACAAAGTCAAATTCAGCAAGACTCAGGAGAACAATTAGATCCAGAGAAATCAATATAGTAGACTTTTCTTTGGTAGGTTTTTTTCATACATGCTGCATTAGAGAGGTTTTTACCAAATTAAAATTTCCAAAATAGATGACAGTATGTAGTACAGATTATAAAAACTACTGGTGTAACGGAAAGACATTTCATGGTAACTAAATTAAACCGTTCAATCATGAGGCTGGGAATAAAGACAGAGAGGCAGGGCAATGAGGCAGACAGTCAAAAGATAGTTCCATGAGATCTAAAGTGAGAGGTATTTCCTAACAGCACTAGCTAGAGAAGACTTCAGAGGAGCAGGCTCATTTACCAGTGTGAGAGGACCTTCTAGAGCTCCAGCACTTCTGCCCAGCAGAATTTCCAAAGCAGCCTGGATTTGGGAAGTAGCTTTATTTTCAGTGATGAGATTCCTTAGGACTATAACTAAATATGATTTCATTTTTATAGTTTTGTGAGACTTTTTGCTAAACAATTCACAAATCAAAAAAGCAAAAATAAATAAAACTCTAGCCAACCACAGAATCTATATTTTGTTTCAGAGCCTATGGTTAGTTTAAATCATAGCAAACATATCAGGGATGCATCTGAAAACTTAGATCTTTAGATCACTTTTAATGCTTCTGTAGAAATGCAACCACTGCATTGTCCAGAGTCACCAGACGTGAAAACTGCAAAATTGTCCTGTGTTTACCCTGATCCTCATCTATATCATCCAAGGCAACTAAGAGCAAATCCCTTTTTAAGTTATGGCTTTCCCGCGGTGCCTAGATGGCTCAGTTAGTTAAGCATCTGACTCTTGATTTCAGCTCAGGTCATGATCTCAGAGTCTTGGGATTGAGCCTCAAGTTGGTCTTTAGCCATCCCTCTCCCCCTGTTCCTGCCTTCCCTCCCTCATGTGCACACATCCCCCCACACACAACTCTCTCTCAAATAAATAAATAAAATCTTTTTTAAAAAAGCATGCTTTCCCTGCCAACAAATAGTACCTTGAAAATTTTAGCTTTGTCTTAGAATTTTTAAACTCTCACCAATGCAAGAGTGTTTCTTGGGTCTAACATAATTTTTTTTTTTTTTTAACTCTCTATATAAAATGGTTGGAAGCCATGGGTTTTTCTGGGCTTACCAACCTAAGTCAGTCCTTAGACCACTTCATAAGCCTCAGTTACCTCAGCTGTAAAAAAAAAAAAGAGAGAGAGAGAGAGAGAGAAAGAAAAAAGATTGGGGGGAGGAGAGGGTGGAATATTGGTCTCACAACTCAAAAGTGAAAAACTGAAAGAAATCATCCACTGAAAGTATTCGGGACAGTTCCTACAACTGTCAACAATTCCTACAATTCAACAGTTCCTACAACTACAACAATTGAATTCTTCATGTGTGTCACTGTCATTGCCAGCCAGCACTAGCAGTAGCACCTTGGCCCTACACCAAGCTGGTATCACCCCTCAGCATCAACCGTTCACCACCCCACGTCTTATGCAGGTCCCCCTGCTCTCTTCTTCTGCAGGCTGAATCCTAACACCTTCTCTCAAATGTCCTCGACTATCTCAGCTCGTCCACTTCTCGAGGGGTGTTCGTTCATTGTGCACATGTTTTAAAGAGAAAAATAACCATACTCCCTTATTTCCTTTTGGGCAATGCTGAGTTTGCACTTCCCCCTCTTTTTTATTTCAGGGCCACCCTGGATCCATAATTCTAATGGAGTCATAAATAAAACATCTTGTATGGGTTACACCTGAAGTTAGATGATTTGAGATTATCTCCCGGAAATCTGTGAATAAGTTACTTAATTTTCAAATGGCAGTGCCAGTTTAAATATACGAAGGCAGGTGCTATTTAATGTACCCTCCAGTAAATTACTTCGCAAAGCATGTGTCTTAAGTACGATCATTCATTCCTCAATCCGTTTCGTGAGGCTGAATTTTTTATTTATCATGTTTGCTTAAGCCCTGACCTCTCTGCAGATTTTATCCCTTAATTGTATATTATGCCCAAATTGTAAAGCATATTTACTTTTAAATCCCTGCCTTAATGCCTTCTCTCTCCCTCTAGTTGTGAGATATCTGCATCTCCATCTCTGACCAGTAGGGGTACTGAAAAAACAATTGAGAGTATTTGCATTTTAGATGCTAAACCTACAATAGAAATCAGTGGAACACTTGATTCAAAAGATTTAGGCTGTGTCTCTGTTGATAAAAGCCAGGCTTTCAGGAAATTTCAATTCAGTCTCCAAAACCCATTTCTTGGGTGAGAGCCAGCACTATAATTGCATTTAAGAGTATGATGATTGTGTCATTTCCATCTATTTTGCATAAATTTGAATAATGAATGCAAGTGGCCCTAACCTCACATATGTAACAATTAGCACAATTAATTAGTACAAATGTATTCCAACTCTGTATTCTGGGCATGAATATGTACACATGAAATATATAACAGGGCATGAAATCAACCAATTTAATTACCTTCCTGATAATATTCCACAAAGACATACTGCATGAGATTGTCTTCTATTCCTGGGCACTGGACACTGGAAGTGTCAAAAAAAATAATCTGACACTTAAAAGAAGACTAATCTGACCAGAGGGTTGAGACTTTGAGAGTACACCCAACAGAGCAGCATCAGATTGAGGGTGCATGTGATTGGGGTAAAAGGAGGCAGACTTGCTGGTTTAAGTCTTGATAGGACTAAATTCTCAGTTTCTAAGTACAGTTTTGACTTTCTGGAGTCTTTTTAGCTGCCAATGGAACTGACCCCTTGGGGTGGTGTTCTTGTTCCTGTCCCCACGGCACACTTACCCAGCTGAGTGGTGCTGCTCGTGCCTCCTGCATTCATGTTCTTGTTGGTGTTTCCAGTCTCAGTACCAGGGACAGGCACAGAAGTATTTCACTTATTCATTCAGCCAACAAATGTCTTTTAACCTATCTAGTATGTATGTTGGGCCCTGGCCTAGATGTGGAGAAAAATGCCCTGAGCTTGTGGACATAGTTATAATTACCGAAGGCAAGTCAGGAGACTGGCAGTAAAATAGAATGGCTCTCACCCTCTCCTTCCACTCTCCTCTTTCAGACCTTGACTATCACACACACACACACACACACACACACACACACACACATCTCTGTGTGTCACCACCTCTGTGTGTATCACCACCACCACCACTGCCTCTACCAGGAAACCTTCCAGGCTTGATGCTAGTTGAAATTAGAAATAAGTGTTCATTGGGGTTTCTGGATGGCTCAGTCAGTTAAGCATCTACCTTTGACTCAGGTCATGATCTCAGGGTCCTACAATCAAGCCCCACTTGAACACCCTCCCCAGTGGGGAGCCTGCTTCTCCCTTTCCCACTCCCTCTGCTTATGTTCTCTCTCTCTCTCTCCCCGTCAAATAAATAAAATCTTTAAAAGAAAGAAAAAAACAAAGGAAGGAAGGAAGGGAGGAAGGAAGGAAGGAAGAAAGAAGTGTTCATTTGTGCGTGCTTGGCTTTCACATTCTACAGATCAAAACAAGGTGAAGACGGGCCTTGAGAAGAGCAGCTCGGAGTATATCTCCACAGCAACTCCCTGCTGAAGTGGGGCCCCTGTGTTTCCTCGTTCACCCACAAAGGCAGGTCAACCACTGACAAGGACTCGCTCCTTGACCAGACTTAAGTCCGTTTCCTCTAAGCTGCCCAGACAGGCCTAGGCCTTGGCAAAGTCCTCCTCTCTAGCAAAGAGCCCTGCTAGGCCAATTTACAGAGACTGTCCTCGCCCTGGACATCCAGCTACGCTCTTCTGCCTGGATGTCTACTTGAGTTCCTCTTCATTCCCGCTTTCCGCACCTACCTGGGTCCCTCTTCATGATCATCCATCCCCTCGCTCACCCTGCCAGCTCAGCTAAGTCCTGCTGTGTTCCAAGTGAAGTTCAATCTCTCTCCCATCACTTTTCAACCTAGAGTCCAAACCATTTCTCTTTCCCATCGCATTTGCTGTGGGTGCCCAAGCCCTGAGCAGTATCCTGAGCAAAGATAAGGCTCAGGGCTTGACTCCAGCCCCTGTCTGGAGACACCTGCTTCTGTCAGGCAGAAAGTCCTAGCGGGTCCACCATTCTCAGTTGTGTGTCCTTAGACAAGTGTTTTATTTTCTGCAGAGTGCAGGCCTGCCCAGCCTTCAGGCAGCGACTGGAGTGGTCAAAGCCAGAAGACATGTGCTTGCCCCTAGGGCTCCATCTAGGACCATTCTACTGGGGTGAGGGCATTCTGGAACCACCAGCCCACACATTGCTCCAAGTCCCAAGTCAACCTAGTTCCAGGAAGAAATAAGACAATTCAGTGGAAGAATCCAGACTAAGAGATTCCTTATCCTCCATGCTTCCATATTATAACATTGAATGTACCTGCTTCTGACTGAGGTTTAACTGCAGAACTTTATATCATAGCTGTACATACCCAAAGTAACTCAGTGAAGGTGCTTCATTTATTATTTTTACAATTAAAACCATTTCCTTTTTCATATGGAGAAAGAAAATAGCCAAATATTCACTGCTTTCAGTGACTCTTCCCTCTTCAAAAGCGCTTCCATTTGACCCACAAAGGAGGGAGTGGAAGCTAGAGGTATGGTGAGTGTGGCATCTGTGGTGTGGCTGTCCTCCCCCAGTGCGTCCGCCCTCTCCAGGGCACAGCTGTTACTAACTCTGCATGATGAATCCCATTACCTTCTAGGGCAAGAATTCAGCTTTACAAAATAAGATTCACATCCGTTCTCATCCATCCCTGCACAAGATGGAGCTTCTCTTATATCCAGAGGCCCAGGGATAGGAGACAGATGGGACGGTTGAGGGAAATGTGCACTGAACCATAGCCTGAGCCCAGAGGCTGCAAAACCTTCCACCCCTGGTACTCTGGGGCCTCTGGCTCCATGTGCAAGGAGAGAGGGTTTGATTCTGCCTTGACCTTGGCATGCTCTGCAGCCAGGCTAGTGAGGGCTCCTGGAAGAAGGAGGCGGCTCAAGGAAGCTCCAGGCCAGGCATTCTCCATCAGGTGTCAGATACCCACCTGGCAAGGCATCTAGCCTCCATGACCTTTGTCTTGTTCCATCCCCCTTGGCTAGACCCACACCCACCTCCCAAGAAACTTGGGTCAGGATCCCCTTTGGATAGACATCCACTACCCTGGTCTCCTACTCTGGTGTGTCTAGGGGGACACCCCCCCCGACTTTCTAGTCTACTTCCCCTCCTAGAGGTGAAATTTCAAGCACAGACTGTACCAGAGGAAAGCACAGATTTCCTCACTAGA
The DNA here is from genome assembly GCF_022355385.1 of Mustela nigripes. Lineage (NCBI taxonomy): Eukaryota > Metazoa > Chordata > Mammalia > Carnivora > Mustelidae > Mustela > Mustela nigripes. The sequence goes on from NC_081566.1 coordinate 57,369,927, forward strand.
GAGTTTACAGATGGGAACTGCTAGTGTCCCTGGAGGAGCAGCCCTGGAAGCCTGCCGGGCGCTGCCAGCATGGGGTACTCAGTCCCACCTGCGGCCTTCCCCCTTGGCTGCCACAAGTGTTGGGTCACCCCCACATCCCTGCTTGGTCTGTGTGATACTGAGCATTTCATCCCGGAGCTCAGGATCCTCCTCCTGAATCATAAATTCGTCTTCTTTTTGGCTTTGTCCCTTGATGGTCTGCAACTTTATCTCTTCTGACTATTTGGGCTGTGGCCAGAGTTCAGAGTGTTCAGGGACTTACCTTTGTGTCTTTGCCAAAAGGAGGATCCTCCTTACCTTCAGAACTCCAGCCTGATAATCTGGGAGGGTCCAAAACTCTCAAAGCAAGTAGAATTCTGTTTCTGCTTGTTACTAATTATTCACCTTTTTGAGCCTCAATCTCCCCATCTGTAAAGTGGGGATAATGTCACTTTACAGGGCTGCTTGGTAATCAAAAACAAGATTACATGGGAAAACAGCAAGCGCAGTCCAGACATGCCACAAATCTCCAGTAAATTACTTGACTCAGAACCATTTTCCTGGTCCTTAAGGAACATCCCCTAGGGTGTGATGGGAGAGCCCCCGATGCCATAAGTCATGGGGACCCTGGCCGGCTGTCCAGTGTCATCAGCTCACACCCATTAGGCTGTGAGCAGGTTCATAAATTTCCCCGGGACTTTATGTTCCTTCCTGCATTGGTCTTGCTTATTTTACAAAATATCCCATGTTTAAGAGAAAAGCACTCGGTGAAAATTTTTATCAAATTTATTTTTATTATGACCCAGCTCAGGAGCTTCCCAGCTAGGGAATAATTATTTTATCTGAGCCTTCATGACTTTAGACTCCAACATCCATAACAGCCTTTTCACACATTAATATAGCACCTGCATTTGCACGGAAAGATGTCCCTGATGGCAGCAGAAGCTTTTCTTGATCACCCATTTGCCTCACATATGCATATAAACACACACTTATTTTTATGTCTTTGTTTACGATGTTATGCCTTAAGTACGTTTGATCTTTTCATTCAAGATAAAAGTTACATGCTTGAAATGGTTTGAAAACCAAGGCGCTTGCCTTTTGAGGGTTGCATTGCCACACCGGTGGGGTTTGCCAACCGTTGGGGGTCTCCACCCCAAGCTGACTCTGCTCCTGGCTCCTCTGGAAGATTGAACCCTGAAGTCTGCAACCTGCAGCTCATGCTGGTTGGGGACATGACGTGCCCATCCTGCAGGGATCGGTACCCTGCCCCCAGGAGATTTCGCATGTGCCTGCTTGCTGCATGGTTGAATTCGAAAATCACTGAGATGCAATGAAAATGACCCAGACCCCTGAACCAGGAGGTTCTTCAAGACCCCCACGTGAGTTTGCCTGCGTGCGGGAAGGTGGGATCAAAGTGACCCTCAGAGGAGACCCATTGAGGCCAGCTTCTGGGTTTCCTCCCTCCTATTCGAGAGCTCTCCTAGAAAAAGCTTTTCATAAGGTGGGATTTAAAATATGTATAGGATTTGGATAATTGCAAGAAGCAGGAAAAGCATTCCATGCTGAGGTTTCAAAAACACAGTTTAATAATTCAATGCCTGATCATTAATTTACACGTTCAGCTTTACTGTCTGACAAAGACCTTGAAAGAGGGTTCTCAAGGGGCAGAGAGAGTCTACTTTCTCCATGTCTCCTTTGCTCCCCAAAGCACCAGCTCACGGCTGGACACACAGCGAGTTCCTAATAAACATTATTAATTACTGCTCTGCACTTCACTGTGTCTGACACACGTACACCCAGAAGATGGGCATTTGGTGATTACCCATAAAGAGTGCTTTGCCGTCGTGTCAAATAAGCATGTGAACACACTGAAATATAAGATCAAATTACACCCTCATTGCTGCCGGTTCTCAAGTGGGAAAACCAGCAAAAAACGGATGACTCATCTTAAATCCACAATCAAAGGGACAGCATTTCCCTATTTTCCAGGCTCCACTCCAGAATCACAATCTGGGAAGGATGTGCATATTCAGACTGTATCTGCACAAAACTGAAGGACGTTGGCCACCAGAACTGAGTCTGGTGAAGTGTATCTGGAAGAATTTGCTGTTTGGGGTGATGTGGGGGGTCGTATCCTGTGTTCTGAGGATGGGGTCATTTTCCATTGCAATCTGAGCACCTACCGCCCTCAGGTTTCAGGTCTCGTCTGCCATGCATGGCTCCTCACACATGGTGCCCCTTTCTCCTTGCAAGGGTGAATTTTGAAAGTGCCCCATAAATTAATAATCGTATCCGCCTTCCGTTGAGTATTTCACTCTGTGCCTTTCATGATTCTAACGTTTTAAGTGCATTTCTTTGTGTAGCCTGTCAGCAGTCCTCTGATGCAGATAACATTAGACCCAGTTTTTAGATTCAGAAACTGAGCTGGAGGGGCAGTTGGGGGGCTCCGTTGGCTACGCGTCTGCCTTTGGTCATGATCCCAGGATCCTGGGATGGGGCCCTGCATTGGGTTCCCTGCTCAGCAGGAAGCCTGCTTCTCCCTCTCCTCGCTGCTTACGCTCTGTTTCTCTCTCAAATAAATAATAAAATCTTAGAAAGAAGAAAGAAAGAAAGAGAGAGAGAAGGAAAGAAAGAAAGAAGCATTGAGATGACAAGCTACTTGTCCAATTTACCCTTTGTAGCCTGCCTCCCTGGACTCATCCCACTCTCTGCCTACACGGGCATAGCCAGTGCTGGCAATACAGTGCCAAAATGTGCTTAACTTTCTCTTACCTCTCTATTCTGTTAAGAATTCAGGAAGTAGGGAGTTAGAGAATGAAGCCTGGGCCTAATTTCCAAGCAGTGAGCTACCGGCTGATCGAAGACCTTTGACCTTTCCAGGGTTCCCTGCAGGAAAGGCCTAGGCTCTTTCTGTTTAGTGCAGAAGTTCTCAAAACATGCTCCTGACACCAACAGTATCAGCGTCACCTGGGAACTTATGAAAAATGCACATTCTTTTTTTTTAATAATTTTTTTATTTTTTTTATAAACATATAATGTATTATTAGCCCCAGGGGTACAGGTCTGTGAATCGCCAGGTTTACACACTTCACAACACTCACCATAGCACATACCCTCCACAATGTCCACAACCCCACCCCCCTCTCCCCAACCCCCTCAAAAAATGCACGTTCTTGAGCCCCACCCCCAGACCTACTGAATCTGAAACTGGGGGAGTAGAGCCCAGCGATCTCTTTTTAAAACCTTCCAGGGGATTCTGATGCACGCCAAATTTGCAGACCCTCCGGTTTAGCAGAATAACCAACAGACCCAGAAAGGAGTTAGCAATGAAGGCAGTGAAAATACTTGTGAATTTCATATTTGGAACCACAGTGTCCTAATATAAAATTGAAAGAGAATTTGGAAGCTTTCTACTCCAAGCCACTTTCTTTACTACTTGGGAAAACTGAAGCCCAGAGGTAGACCATGTTACTCCTTGTCACATGGCAAGGTTGTGCTAGAGCTTTACAACCGAACCCAGACCCTGGCTCCTGATTCTGAGTCATCTTCTGCAATCCCGCTTCCCTTCCGATTTCCAAATATACCCTCAACAACTGTTACTTCTCCCAAGTCTGTGTTTAGAGATTGTCTAATGGTCTATGAGCTGGGAAAAAAAATCTTCTTCTTCTGAACAGAGATTAAAGTACACTTCCTTTCTTTGTATTTCTGCCTTGCATCAATATTTATACACTCACAATTTTTAAAGCAGTTTATCAAACATTTTCTTCAAATTAGTATAATAATTTTACTTCCTCTTTTATCTCATAGCTGGGCTAGAATTGAAGTCGTTACATTTTTAGGTTTTTATTATGCATTTGCATAATTTTTTTCTGAAAAACTCAGAGCTGTGTTTCTTTATCTCTCTGGCAGATCATCATCTGAGATTGCTCTAATCACGTTGTGCTCAGCGAGGCTGTTTGACTCTCTTTGCTGAGCTGTGGGAAGCCATTTTTCTAAAACTCTACATCCTTAAAATCAAATCTACTGTTTCCCACTCCCATATAGCAACCCAGATGGCCAAACAAAAATTCAGTCCAAGTCATCGGTTTATGAAAATAACTAGGTACCTGTCATTTGAGGGCATAGTTATCAGAATTCTAATAGTTCCATCCAAATATTTGGAATTTCACTAGTGAATTATTTGCTGAGTTGTTCGCACTTAATATCCTTATTTCTTTCTTTCTTGCTAGGTGTGGGAGAAACCAGCCTGTTTAAGGGTAATCTTGACCACGGTCAATGCTACAGATGCTCTGGGACACACAGAGCTGGGCGCCCTCCCACTCAGGGAGACGTGGTCGTGGCTTTTCAGTAGGGTCCCTCGAACTGTATCTTCACAGAGGCCACCAGCTTTTCTCGTCAACCTATTTTAAACTGTCTTCATTTCCAAAAATCAATGAAGTACTTGGCACCCAACTTCTTAGGAGGGGATCATGGATAATCTCAGAGAATTAAAATACTGCTATGAATCTATGCCGTAAGAGCTTGTGGTCCAAAACCAGAAGCAACAATGTGGACATCATCTGGAGCAGAGAGAAGAATGAATTGCACGGTTTTGCGTACACGAGAAGTGCCTGTCTAGTATCAGAGCGTATCACTCTTGCTTTGGAAAAATAACCTGATCGAGCACCCTTTTGTATGAGATGCTACATCTTTCCTTAGACAGCGAACTGGAACAATGACAAAGGAGGAGGTAAGAAAGAGCCAAATTCCTCTGCCTGCGGAAATTTGGAGTTTCAGAGCCCTTCATGAACAGCAGAAGACATGAAGGTGGAAAGGAGAGATGGAAGAAGAATCTGGGAGTTGGAAGGGAGGAAGAAGAGACCCGCATAGGTGCGACCAGCAAGACAGACCCTGGCCCTGTGCTACTGACCATCCAAGGATGAGGCCAGCATGAGGGCTCCCTGGGAGAGTACAAGAGAACGGCACAGAAAGCTCTTGTACTAAAGCAAGACTGGTCATTCCTGTTTGTGAGCCTGGAATTTTCTGACGCTGAATTCATAGTAAGTCCTTAGGGCAAGTAAAAAAAGAAGCAATTCTTAGAACCAGCTCAAAGGACACTGTGATTAAGACCAATCCGTGAGTTAAAAGCCCTAGAATGTATGCCAATGCAAAGCCAGTGAGCCTAAAATCTGGTCTTATGAAGAATACTTTTTAAACAGTACAAAATACTGAGTCCAACACAGACATGCCTGGGCTGGGGTTGACTACAAGACTATGTGTTTTAGAAGAGAACTCTGACATACATCTAGTGGTCTGGGCTAAGCAACTTAAAAAAAAAATATTAAAATTTCAAAATTATTGAGGCATTTTGTCAAAAAGAGTGGCAAATTCTGATGTCTCCTTTTCATTAGGTTGGCCATCCTTCTGTGTCCAGGCTTCTCAAATGCTTTCCATCTACTGATCAATTCAGAAGGTGAAAAGTATTTGTAGAGAAATTTCCACATCTTCCCCAAAATGCTGTTGAGAAAAAGAAAAGAAGAAATAAACCACCAGGATAGGAAAAAAAAAGTCTTGATTTTAAGGAAAGAAGAATCAAGGATCAGGACACATTATTTACAATCAACATGGAAATCAAGACTCCCCCCCCACCAAGGGATTCTGATGCTGAGAGCATTGCTCTGGGAGACCAAGCCATGAATTGAGTGTGTATCAATATCTCTTACAAACCATACAAGGAAGGCCAGGGCCAATGCACCTTCCATGCTCAGTGCCCAAAAAGGGCCCGGTCTTTCCCCATAGCCTGAGCCTGACTCATATCCCACATACTGGGTGGCTTGAGAATTGGGATTTTGAGTAGTGAGTCAACAGGCTCCAGATGCCCACGTATTATTTCCATTGTAAGACAGGACACTCATCATTAGACTATCTTCCAAAAGAGTTGTTGGTCAGTTGTTCATTTCGGTAGCTATGATCTAAATCACAATCAGTTTTAGAAAGTGTATAAGCGGCCTATTAAAAAGTCAACCTCCAAAATCCTAATAGATTAAAGACTTCCAGTGTCAAACAGGTGTTCAGAAAATCAATCTATAGCAAAAGCAAACGAACTGAAAAGAAAAAAACAGTTTTAATCACGCTCGGCTATTTTTATTCAATGCACTGCTGCAATATGACACTGAGAATAAGATTCACTTTTTTCTTTAAAGAAGACAACAGATGCAGACAATGAGCAGACAAAAAAAGAGGAAACAAACTCCCCAGCTCACTAAATCATTGGTCATATTGATTATTCATTATTGTCAATGAATGTTGATTCAACAGACATTTTGATTGGTACAACCTGAAGTCCTAGTTCGTTATTTCTTAGCCTCTGTGTCTGGGCTTGGGGTCTTTCACTACGGATGACTCTTTTCTACCAGAAAAATGCTCATGAAGTGCAGCTCTGATCACCTATCTCTTGCTCAAAACTCGCCACGATCTCTCCCTTGAGGCCCAGAACCTCTGACCTCGTATGCAAGTTCCGTCATCCTTCCTTTCTAACCCTGCTTTCTGCCTCCTGCACAGTGCGCTAGCTTCTCAGAACTACTCACTGCTGTCTGCACAAACTCCAGCACTTCTCCCTTGACCCTTTGCTTTCTCTGTTTCCTACACCCGGGACGCTTCCTGCCCTGATCCTCATAAAACTCAACCACTTCAAATGTTGCTTTCTCCACGGTGTCTTCTGCTCCTCCCCACTCTGCCTAGGCAGACTAAGAATTAAATATCCACATTGTTCTTGATCTCTGCTTTCTATAGGTCGCATTCCTTTTTCACCATATTATTTTTATCTTGTTTCACTTACTAGACAATGGTCTGCAGGAGACTGGTTGTGCTGTTTTTACCTTTGTATCCCATGCCTTCTACATTTCTTGGCCCATAGTGCATGTCCCGTATGCATTTGTGGATAGGAGGAAGGGAAGAAGAAAGAGAAGGAAGACAGTGTAGGAGGATGACATGAAGGGAAGGAAGGAAGGGAATAGGGAAGAGAGAGTTTAGCTCATGCTAGTGTAATTGACATTTAGGAAAGTTGTATACGTGTCTAGAAACTTCTATATCTACTGTCTTACTCCCTATTCTTTACTTAATCACCTATATTCAAGCTGTGTGCTCACCCCTCCACTAAACCGGTCTTGTAAAGGTCTCCCACAAAGCCCCTCTTGCCAAATCTGGCACTCAACTCTCAGGGCCACCTTATTTAACTGACTTGTGACATTTAATACTTCCATTATGCTTTTCTTGAAAAATTTGGAAAGCCACATTGGATTCCTATGATACCTTCACTCTTGATTTTTCCCCATATCTCTTTTTCCCTTGCATCTCTGGCCCCTCCACTGCACTTATTTCCTCCAGCCATCCTTTAAATATTGGTGATTTCCAGTATTCTTCATCTTGACTTTCTCTTTTCATGCCACCCACACATTCTCTGGTTAAACTTATCCATCCCCCTGGCTTCAAATGATTTCCTATCTTTTGATAATTCCCAATCTATATTCCCTGGCCTCCTCCCACCTGAAATCCATCCAGAATGATGTGGCCCATCTCCTACTGAACATCTCCCCTCAGCAGCCATTTAAATTGAGCATGTCAGAACTTGAACATTCCATTGTTCTCCAGAAGACATTCTTCTTCCTGTATGCTTATGTCAATCAATAATACCCTGCACTTAGCCAGCCCACGAGGCCAGAAATAAAACAATCTTTCTAAAGCCCCTACTATTTAGCACAACCAATCAGTCATTGAAGTACCTTCATGTTTTTTGCATCCTCATACTACTGTTTTCATTGGTGCAGACCATTATTCCTTAGTGTCTGGATCACCACAAAAGCCTCTGAAAGGTTTGGTCTTTGTTTATAGGGCATCTTCTAAACTTTAGCCAACTCATCTACCTTTCTAAAATGTAAATATATTCACTTCACACCCTATTTAGAATCCTTCAATAGTACACCATTGTCTTCTGGACAAAACCCAAACTCATCAACTTCATGTGTATAAGTCAATCTTACTCTCTCTTTGCTGGACTATGCATTGAACAATAACTATAGCAGTCCATATAGAAATCATAAGAAGGAAGGCTAGTCTTCCAGTTAGTGTGACTCTAAGCCCACCTGCCTCCTTGTTTACTCTTTTATCTTGGACTTTGGATGCCAGGAGTTGAGTTAAGTTGAGTTAACCTCTCAGTCTCTTCCCCTTGTGAAACAATAAATCTTGATTCTACATGCTTGCAACTCTCCTGAGTCTGACCTAAGTTACAAGACTCAGGTCATCAGCTGTGTATGGGCCTATGAATAAATTCCCCTCAAATTGGTTCCACCAAATTCCACTTTAACTTTACATCCAGCAAAAGGAAGGGAGAGAAGATTTTCATTCATTTCATTCCACCCCAACAAGAGGACTTTCATAACCCAGCACCATCCAGTCCTCCAGGCTCACCTTCCACCACTGCACCCCCACAATCTTCATGTATTACTATCTGCAGTTCTCCCCAAGCATGCCATGTTCACTAACACCTCTGTACCTGCTCGTATGCTATCACATTCAGCTTGGATGATCTTCTCCAAATTTATCCCTTCCCCTCCCATTCCTATTCCACCACTCCCCACACCTTAGATATCTTGTACCCATTAAATCTTGGAATCTTCATCAGACTCAGCTTTCCTCTTCCAGTTGGCTTGCTTTCCTCTGTATTCTCACACTGACTGAACATAATTCTAACGTAGCATTTACATTCTGCAGTGCCACTGTGGGATGTTCATCTATCTCAGCCATGAAAGAGAAAGCTTCTGGAAACTGAGAATAATGTTGTATATTCCTTTGTGACTCCAGGGTTTAGTAGAGTGTCTGGTTCTGAGCCACTGCTCACCCACTGGTTCTTGATAGATGATTGATTGATAATAGATAGATAAATGATAGTTAGATGAGTGAGCCTTTCATCAGAAAGAGTAGGATTTCTTCAAACATGTTTGATTTTGTCTCCCATCCAAGTAGAGTAGCATATGTCGCTAGGATGCAGCCTCATTCACACATTCTGTGTGGAGCAGACACTCACAGGTTTTTTCCAGGCATATTTGCAAATGTGACTGAGGAAAATAAAACCAAACAATCGGGGCAGGGTTTTGTGTGTGTGTGTGTGTGTGTGTGTGTGTGTGTGTGTGTGTATGTGAGAGAGAGAGAGAGAGAGAGAGGCTAGAATGGAAGTACAGAAGGATGGCTCATGGGGAAATAGACCTTAAAAGAAGAGTGTCAGACATATTTGGACTTTTATTGGTAAGGGAAAATCTTAACCAACTAAGCTAATCCCTTTCTCAGATCAAAAAAACACAACAGACTCAATTTGTGTAGGACCTTTGTTTTAGGGCCTCTCCTTCTAGCTGGCCAGTCCAATTTTTACCACTTTCCATTTCAGAAGGTAACACCAGTATTCTTCCTTCAGCAGCTCCCTCAGTTGGATGTTCTGCCAGAAATATAGATTTCTCTGAAGTAGAAAGAAAAGGATCAAAAAGAAGAGGCAGAGAGCTTTGAGTTTCATTTGTACTCTGTGCTCGTTTTCTTTGGACCCAGTATTTAGCTTCTATAGGAATTCTAGCTCAAAGGCTAATTAATGCCTATGCTCACAGATGATATAAATAAGACATTAGAAAAATCAGATTGGAACCATGTGCTGGAACTGAATAGAAATCTCCAGTACACTAGAAGAGCGGTTCCGAAATATGTTTTGGGGGGTTTTTTGTTTGTTTGTTTGTTTGTTTTTACCAATACACACACACACAAAAAAAAATTTCACAGAGCAAGACAGAGTGTCACAAATACCCTAGTACAGTTTTAAGTTGTAATAATCTCAGAAGGATAAGTGCTAAAAACCTAGAACAACATAATTTGACTATATTTAAATTTATTATGTATTTATTTAGTTTTGTGACCTTCAAAAGATACACCTTCAATTTTTTTCAGTCAGTGTCTGCCTCTTCAATCAGAGGTACTGAAACAAAAAATTAAAATTAAAAATGCATTTTTAAGAATATATCTAAAACTGAACCAAGACTTTTAGAACACTCTCCTCTCCTAATATTCAGCATTTTCTGATGCTTTCTAGCCTGCTCAGTTATATTCTTCTCTATTTTAGTAATTCTGTGCTACTTTATTCTATTTGTCTTCTCTAAATGCTGATCTCACCCCAATAAATTTATTTCATGACCCACTAACAAAAACCATAATAGAGTGAAAAAAACATCAGTCCTTCCTTGATTCAAGAGCTTGGTTATCCTGGGCTTGGGTGAGATAGAGACCCACTGATACTCTAGATGACCTGGTGAGTGAAAACTAGGGAAGCAAGGATGGGATGAGGTGTGTGGAGTTCCTGGCTGAAGAAAATAATCCCCGTTACTACCCAATGGTGCTGACAGTCCCCCACAGCTGTGTGTGTCACTGCAGGAAGTCATCATTTTAACAAGGTCTGAAAGCAATGGATTCTTGGGATGAATGACTCTGTGACATAATGGAACATTTTCTGTACCCAAGGAACATCTGAAAATATTTTACTTGTTAACAGTGAATCTTGTCCCCTGCCAACCCTCTCTGCTCCCCATTTCCCATTCCTGGTAACAGCATAAATGGTCTTAATGAAAAACACCCAGAGTGGAAATGACAAGCAGTATTTTATGACAGCAGTCACTGAGTTTAGAAGCCAGGAACAGAGAAGAAATAAAATCACAGACTTTGTGACGTATTCTCAGGATAAAGACGCCTGGTTCTGATCACTGCTGTCATACTAACTGCCCCAGCATATGATACAATAAGGCCACTTATGTTTCACTCATACTCAACTATTTCCAGTTTTAATTCCTTAGCTTTGGTCACACCTACTTTACCTCTCACATATATCAAACTGCAAGAATTTCAAGGGTTCTCTCTACTATTTCTTATATGTCTTGCTGTATTTTAGAGTGTGTTCAGCTACAAGTAAGCAGATAATTAAATAATAAATGTTGGCACATTAAGAATATTGTCAATATCTCAAATAACAGAGATGATGTTCCCAGGACCAATTAACTCAGGGACACAATGATCTCATCAAGAATCCAAGTGTTTTCATTTCTCTTCTCTGCCATTCTTAGTGTAAAGCCTTTCATCCTGAATCTTATGGCTTCATGGGCTCAAGATGGCTGCCAATGGCCACTGCTTCCTACATCACATCCTCACATTGGCTCCATCCTGAGTCAAAAGACAGGGAAGGGATTTTTCTCCTCTTACTTCCTGTTCTCAGAAGCTTCCCAGCAATAAGTAAATAAAATCTTTTTTTTTTTTTTAACTTGAAAAAAAAAAAATAGAAAAGAAACTACCAGCAGACTTTTCTCAGGACCCATTGGCCAGGATTAGATGCCATGCTTATGCACCAGTTCTAACAGAAGCTGAAGAATGTGGGTCTCTGCCATTTTCAATTTTTATAATGGGAGATAGTCTTGACCAGGAAGGAAGACATATGCACTTTGTGTTCTCCATTAAGTATTGCCCACCACATTTTTACTTATTTTTTTAAGATTATATTTATTTATTTGACACAGAGAGAGAGTGAGTGAGTGCAGGCACAAGCAGGGGAGCAGCAGACAGAAGAAGAGGGAGAAGCAGGATCCCCACTAAGCAGGGAGCCCAAAGCAGGGCTCAATCTCAGGACCCTGGGATCATGACCTGAGTGGAAGGCAGATGATCAATCAACTGAGTCACCCAGCCACCCAAGCCACCGCATTTTTAAATGGGTCACTCTATGATTGCTCTCTAAGTGAAAGTGAACACAGATTTGGTTTCATCACTATGTGAATAGGTTAACTTAGCTCATTTTAAGGGCAATCCATTTCTCTGCCTGGGGAGAAGTCAGTTCATATAACGCTGGTTACTGTCCGTAGGAATCCTGCATGGGAGGGTATGCAGAAGAATCAAGACAAAGCTGTTCCCCAAGCTGTGAAACCAGTCATAACAACAGCTCTCTGCTGCTGGGTCTGTTGAGCAACAATTGTTTTTCAACCAATAATGTAGATTTCCCTTTTTTATTCATCTCTCTATTTTACATGTGAGGACTCTGGCAATGGGAAGATGTTTCTAGGTCCCTGATACCCAACTCTAATTCATTCTGCATCTAAGAATCAGAATAACTTTCCATAAATAATATTTTCATCATGAGATCCAATCAGCAAAGATGTATTGAAAACTTACCATGCCCAAAGTTCAGTGGTAGGAATGAGGTTATAGGATGGGGAGGAGTAACATCTTCAAATGAGATAGGGGAGGTACCTGGGTAGCATAGTTGGTTAAGCAGCCGACTCTTGATTTTGGTTCAGGTCATGATCTCAGGGTTCTGGGATTGAGCCTTGCTTTGGGCTCTGTGCTCAGTATGGAGTCCGCTTGAGATTTTCTCTCCCTCTCCCTCTGCCCCTCCAGTTTGTATGTCCTCAGTGCTTGCTCCTTCTCTCTCTCTCTCTCCCAGTGACAGCAGTCACTGAGTTTAGAAGCCCGGAACAGAGAAGAAATAAAATCACAGCCTTTGTGACATATTCTCAGGATAAAGACGCCTGATTCTGATCACTGCTGTCATACTAACTGCCTCTCTCTCTCACACACACACACACACAAATAAATAAATAAATCTTTTTAAAAAATAAATAAAATAAATGTGTGTGTGTGTGTGTGTGTTCATGCATGAACTCTCATGTGTGAATGCATGCTAAACTTCTACCTTGTGTTTAGCTCCAATCTCTGAACTTAAATTCAGAATTTTATTTGATGAAATTATGTGTATCACTCATTGTTGGTCTATGTGTTTTATTCTTGTATTTTAGTATAAGAAACATCCATGTTTCTATCTTTATACCCTCTTTACTCAGCCTGGCACCTGGCAGCTAATAGGTGTGTAAAGAATACACTGAATGTGTAAGTTCCTTGAGGGGATTACACATATTTCTTTTTAAGATTTTATTTATTTATTTGACAGGCAGAGATTACAAGTAGGCAGAGAGGCAGGCAGAGAGAAAGAGAGGAGGAAGCAGGCTCCCTGCTGAGCAGAGAGCCCAATGTGGAGCTCTATCCTAGGACTCTTGAGATCATGACCTGAGCCGAAGACAGAGGGGACAACACATATTATGTTAGGTTTTGATTCTCTTTTAGTTTCTATTATAATAAATAAATAATAATTTATAATAAATAATAAATAAATAAAGTTAAAAGAAAAGAAAGAAAGAAAGAAGGGAAAGAAAAGAAAAGATATGGATAACAGAAAGCTCCTGCCTTCTTGGAATCTCAAAAATGTATTTCCAAAAAAAAAAAAAAAAAAGTTTTGGAAAATTCATTCATTTGGTCCAGGCATAAGGATTCCATAAGACCCATAGAACAGCAAAACACATTCAAGTGTCCATGCTCTGGGCCAGCCAGATGGCTGGATTTTGAGATGTAAGAGCAGAAAGAAGCCTCTTTGTTTGTTTGTTTGTTTGTTTACCCTTAACCTGAATCCGGCTCACCCTATCTCCTTCATGCATAGTACTGGCAGGTCTTCTTTCATTCACCACCTCCCCTCCTAAGACTAAACTTCACCTGTTTACATTCCTTCTCCTCAACTAAACCAGATTTCCAAAAGATCCCTCTAGACATTATAATGGGCCACCTGGATTGTCCCTTCAGGGCCCACCTTTGAAAGCTGAGCCACACCTTGTAAACAAATTTGCACTTTGTCCCAACTTTCTGTCATACCCAGCACCCTATTCATACCTGTTACGTTCTGCTTAGGCTTCTGCCCTTCTCCGGGTCTCAATGTGGGATACTTGGACTTCACCTCAGTCTTCTCAGCCCAAGCATAACAGAACAGAGACTGCCAAGTATGAAGTTCCTGCTTACAGCCATTTCTTCTATGGAATCACAAGGATTTACTGCTTGTCACATCCAATTGGTATTTCTCAGCAGATCACGGACCTTTCCTGGAGCCCACAGCTAGATTTCAGGGCTTTCTTCAAGTGCACTTCTCCTTGGTTTTCAAATCCTTTGATTTGGTTCACTTTGCACTACCTGGCCCACTAAGTTACATTACAGCCATCCCATAAGCTCAATCACAGCAAGGGTTCTTTTTTTATTTCTTATTGAAATATAATTGACATACAATGTTATATTGATTTCAAGTACACAATATATTGATTTGACAATTCTATGCATTAGGCAATGCTCACCACAGTGTGTGTAGTCACTCTCTGTCACCAAATGTTATTACAGTATTATTGACCATGGTCACTGTATTTTTCATCTCAGTGATTTATTTATTGTATAAGGAAGTTTGTGCATCTCTCTCCCCTTCCCCTATTTTGCCCACTCTGCCTTCTGGCAACCACAAGTTTGTTCTCTGTATTTAAGAGTCTGTTTGTTCATTTGTTTTATTTTTTAGATTCCACATGTGAGTGAAACCATATGGTATTTGTCTCGAAAGTGTTTCTTTTAAGCTGGCATTATTGTTGACTTCAAGGTCCCAGTTGTGTATCCATTCTTGCCCTTGCACAAAAGGTGTTGTGATAACAGTGTTGACCCACCTCCTCCTTCCGATTTGTACTGATTTTGTGATCAGACCTGCTTTCACAGTCCAAGCTTCTATTAACTTTGAGCAACAGGATGTAGTCATAGACATAAATCTACCTATCATAGCAACTTAGCATATTGACTTTTATCAGGTTTTCCACCAAAGGCAACTTGCCAGGAAATACAGCTGTATTTTGAATGTCTTATCATTATTAATCAAGGTAATATCTTAAAAGTGTATCTATTTTGTTGTTGTTATTCAGTTATAAGCTCCTTGGGGGCAGAAAGATAATATAACATCCATAAGTTTATCCCTAGAACACAGCTCAGCATTTGGCATATACATAAAATAAAATTGTTGAATATAATTAAATTGAGTCAGACTTTAAATTTTTCAAATAACTTTTCATTCAAATCACAAATGTAACAATTTCTACTTCTGGCAATGGCAAACCAGGCAAAAAGAATTATAAGTGCCCTTCTGAAAACAACCACAGACAACATTTTAAAAATATTTCTTCAAAAACACAAAACAGTTATATGTGCAGCTTAAAATTGTGGGGACAGTATGTGGAAGAAGATGGGAGACCAAAGAGATAAGTCTTGCATTGGGTCCTCAGATGTATAATAATTGTGAAAATGTGGTCGAGAAATCTAGAAAAGCTTCCAAAAGATCCTGTGGGGACATATAGAGTTTATGGTTTTCCATTTAAGAAGAGCTCTGGTAAACCTCACAAGATTAGAGGTGAGACCCAAAAAATCATACCCAAGGAAAAAATGATGAATCCAAAATAGAAGGAGACTTTCTAGTAGATATCAGCATACAGGAAATTTATTTATAAGTTTCCTCAGACTGACGCCTATGGTGAACAGATAGAAGCAGGTTGGAGAGAGGGAGAAGTTGGGCTATGAAGGAATCTCAGTAAAGGCTTCAACAAATTCTACAGGAAGCTCTGAAGCATGGACAGCCCCACAGAGTTTTCCCACACTGAAGGAAGGGAACCAGACCTTTATACCCTACATTTACCAGTCATTGGATACAGGCTGCCTTTGGGAAGAGGATATGACCTTGAAAAAAAAAATGCTTCTCCTTAGTTATGGATACTACCTGGGAGAACTAAAAGCTGAAGGCTGACTGCAAGCATCATGTCTGGCAATTTGGGAAATAAGTCCTTCAGTCAAGAAAGTAGATCTGGACAGTGTAGCATAGCAACCACTATAGCAACATAAATCCAGCTTTGAATCACCTCAGTTCCTGACTGGATTAAGGTGACCTGTGTACTCCTAGACTAGTTGTCTGGTAGAAGAAATCCTCTTTTCCTGCAGAGTAAATCCTCTCTGCAGGAAAATAACCTTATCAAGAGACTAAAATTATCTCTCTTTTGTTATATACAATAACTGGCACAGTGAAAAATAACAAGGCATACTAGGAGATCTACCCATATAACTGAAAACCAAGGCAAACAGGAAAAAACTAAAACAGAGCCACAGGAATCCAGATAAAAAAGATACCAAATATGGACCTCAGGTAACTACAGTTAATATGCTCAAGAAATAAAAGGATAAGAAAAGAATTTAAGGATAGAACTAAAGGGAAATCAAATGGAAATTCTTGAACTTAAAATATAATAATTGAACCTATGGGCTTAAATAGCAGTAGACACAACCAAAGAAAGAAATAGAGAACTAGAAAATAAAAAATAACCAGACCAAAGCATGAAGAGAAACAAAAAGATAGGAAATATTGATAAAAGAGAAAGGGTAAATGGGATACTGGAGAAAAATCTAATGTATTTGTAATTACAGTCTCAGAGAGGAAAGAATGCTGTAAGGGAATACTTGGAGATAAAAGATGAGAATTTTCCAAAACTTATGAAAGATTTCAAACCATAAATTCAGTAAACTCAATGAACATGCAGCATGATTAAAAAAAGAAAGAAAGAAAGAAAAGAAAACCACTTTTAGACCCAACAAAGTAAAATTATTGGGGAAAAAAAAAGACAAAAATCATAAAAGATGCTAGGGAATAAATGCATTGCCTTCAGAAGTTTGATAGCTGACTTCTCAATAGAAATTATGAAAGTCAGAAAATAATATATAAATATCTTCAAAGTCTTGAAAGAAAATAAATGCCAAACTGCAATTCTATATCTCTCAAAAATATCTCCCCAAAATAATGTTCATTAAAAACATCCCTAGACAAAGACTGAAAGAACTGATCACTAGTTCTAATGAAAATTTTAAAAGTGTCCTTCAAGTAGAAGGAAAATATTCCTAGATAGAAACCTGGGTATACAAGAAAAAATATATATAGAAATGGGAAGGGAAATTATGTCGGTCTAAATAAATACCGTCTGTATAAAGCAGTAATAAAATGAAGTCTATGGGGTTTAAAATAAACAAAATTAAAATACATAAAAATAATCACTTAAAAACAGGGGGGGTGGAAATAGGGACTGAAGTAGTTTAAAGTTCTTAAATTGCCTAAGAGGAAGTATAAAATATGAATTGATTTTGAACCTTAATAAGTATTTATGTTGTAATTAACTAATAATTTTAAAAATATATAACTTGCAAGTTAATTATTTTTCAGAGGACAAGATTGCACACTTATTGTTTGAAAGAAAGTGGCTAATAAAGACTCCTTTGATTAATGATTATGAAATCAAATATCAAGATTTTGGAAATACAGAAGACATGCCAATGATCCCATCAGAATCCTTGGAGGCAGTGAAAGAATATATTGTATCTTCATCTATGGTAGATCTGTAAATTGTGTAATTTAAATCTCTATACATTTGGAAAGCTTTCCAAATTTCCAAGTTTTCTCATTTAGTGTATTGCATTATTTAAAAGAGACTACAGGATAAAGGAGGAAATTGTTTTAGAACCTGGGCATGATAGGCTGAATCGAGTCTCCCAAAATTCATGTATTGAGATCCTAACCTTTATTACCTCAGAAGACTAATGCTATTCGGAGACAGGATATTTACAGTAATTAAGTTCAAAGTAAGTTCAACTAACATCATATATGTGGCCCTAATCCAATATGACTGATGTCCTTATAAGAATAGGAGACTAGGGGGCACCTGGGTGGCTCAGTGGGTTAAGAATAGGAGACTACCACAAAACAAACTGAGGGGGGCCAAGGGGAAGAGGGTAGGGAGAGGGTAGTGGGTTATGGACATTAGGGAGGGTATGTGCTATGGTGAGTGCTGTGAAGAGTGTAAACCTGGCGATTCGCAGACCTGTACCCCTGGGGCTAATAATACATTATATATTAATTAAAAAAAAATTTTTTTTTTAAAGAGAATAGGAGACTAGGACACAGACACACACAGAAGGAAGATCATGTGAGGAAACAGAATATGGCCATCTCCAAACCAAGAAAAGGGACTTTAGAAGAAACCAATCCTGCAAACACCCAGATCTCAGACTTCTAGCCTCTGGAACTGTGAGAAAAGAAATTTCTATTGTTGAAACCACCCCGTCCATGGTACTGGGTTATGGCAGCCCTAACAAACTCATGCACTGGTTAAAAAGCTGCTATTTTCTTACTGAAGGAAATGAACTATAGAAGGGATTCTTTTAAGTCAAAAGAAAGAATCTCTATTAAGGAAAATGAAGTCACTTCCAAATCAAGGATCATTGTATCCCTTCCCTCCTCCTATGTTTCCTCCTCACCTCTTCTGCATATTGGAAAATCCAGGACCTAGAGTGGTCTTCCCCAGGCTCAGCATGTATGCCATCAGAGGCAGTTCCCATGCCCCATGCTCATGCAGATTTTATACGGCTGACAACCCCCTCCCCACAGCCACAGTTAAATTCAGATAGCGTTACTAAGCTCTAGTGGAAACTTTTATTATATAGAAAGAAGAAACATGGGTTCCTGGGTGGCTCTCTCATTTGAGCATCCAACACTTGATCTCAGGGTCATGGAATCAAGTCCCATGTTGGCTCCCTGCTGGACATGGAGCCTGCTTGAGATTCTCTCTCTCCTCTACCTCTGCTCCTCTTCCCCTCTCTCTCAAGAGAAGGAAGGAAGAAACAAATGATGGAGGGATAGAAAGATGGGAGGAATGGAAGGTGAGAAGGGACAGAAATAGACCAGCTGAGACACTCAGATCCCACCACACATCTAGCCCCATTCTGTTCAAGCAACTTTTCATTCTTTTGCATCCATCTTTGCTATTAACATTTTTTACACATGCATAGACATCTTTTTAGCTCCAGTTCTCACACTGATCCTCCCTTCCCACCCCAAGTGCCATCTTGGAACCAAACCTTGCTCCCTTAACCCTTTGGAAATATCATTTGTTATTCTGACTTTTTTGTAAACAGCCTCTTCTCCTATTACTGAAAAGTCCTTTAAAATGGCTTTGGAATGGGTCATTGAGAGCTGTCCTCTGTGTAGCTGAAAGCCAGAATATAAAGACAATGACTCCTCATCATCAGGGCAGGGCTCTATGTCACCTAAACATATATAAGCAAAGACAAAGACTACCTCCTCACCACTACATCAAATACAGAACACTAGCCTACAAGTGGTTACTATACAAGTTCAAGCTTGGTGCTTGACTGTTACAGATTATCCTGGTTGTTTAAAACTGAATCAGCTCAGGGCACCTGGATGGCTCAGTCAGTTAAGCATCTGACTCTTGATTTCAGCTCAGGTTATGATCTCAGGTTCCTGGCGTGGGACTTCATGCTCAGTGGGGAGTCTGCTTGAGATTTCTTCCTCTCCCACTCTCTCTGCCCTCCCCTACTGCACTCTTTTTCTCTCTTTCTCTAAAATAAATAAATAAATCTTTTTGAAAAAGGCTCTTTTACTTACTAGAATCTCTCCTCCAAAGGAAAATCCTCATGGAAAATAAAAAGAAGCCTTTTTAATGCTTGTCTTGGTATTTTTACATCCAAGATTAACAAATATAATTGGGAGATCACAGGAGATGAGGGGGCTTGGCCTGAGGTTTCCTTTAGAAAAAAAGAATTAACGCAAAAACGTTTCAAATTAAAAAATAAGAATAATAATAAAAAAAATTCTACTTTAATGAAAAACTCTTACCCACATTAAAAACAACCTCCAGGGGCTTTCTCAAAAACTGTTAAGATAAAATATATCCCACATCTTACTCTTCACAAGAAGGCTTATTATGTTCTCCCCCATTAACTTTCTCCTCGGGGTATTTCTGATGTCTGCAAAACATATTACAGCCATTTCCTGCTGAACAGTTTCGCAACGCCGTCACTGAATTAAATTCAAGAAATGACTAAAACTGTGAACAAGCATAGGAGTATTTAAACGAGGAGCCCATTAAATAATAGATGTGAAGGTAAACATATGTATCTACCTGATCCTGGTAAGCAGCAGGCCCAACACAAGGTTGAATATGGAGCCAGCGTGCCTGTGAGAACCTCTCAGCAGAGGAGTCGCTCGCCTGGCTGACCACATCCTACATGACCCTTTCCCTTGCCCCCTTTCCAAGTGTCCCTGCACCCTGCATCCTCAGTCATCTCTTCTCAATTAGTCTTATAACTAAGTCCCTTTCTCAAAATGCTGACAATCTCTTCCCTCTAAAAGGGCTCCTGGCAAGGGCAGAGAGGTTGTTGGTGATGATTCCTGAGTGATTCATGTCTACATGAATTCTATCTTCCAATTTGACTGGAGAGACCATGGGTCTGTCTCTAGCAGAGGAAGGCAGAAGAAGGTGTAGCCTAGGTAAAGAAGGTGTGGCTGTAGGTTCTGTCTCCTCCACCACCTGTGGTGAATGTCCTGCCACCAGGCGTCAACCACATGGCTTAAGGGTCAGTTCTATGCTACTCTACCTCTTGTACTTAGAAACAACATTACCTCAAAAACAGACCTCCTTCAATTAGTGATGCAAACCAGGTTCTTTGAAAGGCCATAATTTAAAAGTCACCTTCCTAAGAAAATGATTTATCCAAGTATTATGGTCAAAATAGGAAAGGAAAACCGCCTGTAATCTTACCAGCCTACCACAGGTCATATACGGAGGAAAGGCTGGGATCGGCAGGGTCCAACCTGGATTCCCATCAACACTCAGACAGTGCCTCCCCAGGTAACAAGGTCATAAGCCAGGACTGCCCAGGGCCAGGCCTGCTTAGTACGCCATTGTAAGGGAAGATATTCAACTATTGAGACTCAAAGTGCAGAGCTCCCTGAGGCTGATTCTCAGACAAGAATGATCGCCCTTTTTCGTTCTAGTTTTTCTTTTTTTTTTCCCCTTATCATACAAAGACTTTATTTTTTTATTATGTTACGTTAGTCATTATACAGTACATCATTAGTTTTTGATGTAGTGTTCCATGATTCATTGTTTGCATATAACACCCAGTGCTCATTACAATAGTTTTTCAAATACTTTTCATTGTATTTAAAATTCATTTAAGGGATGTACAGATATACAAATTATTGACCAGCTACTAATATATTTGGGCATCCCTTTTCTTTTGTACCCAAGAACGAGTTCATTTTTTCTCCAAGTTCAACATCCAGGTTTGATGAAATTTTGGTGTGTTCTTTCTCACCTATTACTGAAGCATGAGTATTTTCAGCCTGTTGGTTTAAGCTGCTCTTTTAAAGATTTTATTTATCTATTTAGTTAGTTAGTTTTATGAGAGAAAGAGAGAACAGGGGAAGGGGCAGATGGAAAGGAAGAGAGAAAATTTTAGGCAGACTCCATGCTGAGCACAGAGCCCAATGCAGTGCGGATCTCACCACCCTGAGATCACGACCTGAGCTGAAATCAAGAGTCAGATGCTTAACCAGCTGAGTCACCCAGGTGTCCCAAAGTTGCTCTTTTAGTCTTCTTCCTGTGTGTATGTTTGTAAAACTCTGTTGTTTTTCTCAACTTCACTGTTTACATCCATAATCATCTTCTCATCCTCACCTCCAGTAAACAGTGAATAGGTGTAAGACAAATTACCCAGACCGAGGACTGAATGGGAGTCACCTCCAGACCTCAGGTGCTCTACAGCTCCAGGCTGAATACCCAGAGAAATGGGCTGTCCCCACAGAGGCCAGGAAAGGGAGAGAACAAAGCAAAGACCGATGCTTATGTGTCCAAGGTCCCAGTCCTCCCATATCCATGAAGTCACAGTCACACCTTCTCCCACACACCCAGATGCCATCTCCATGTGGACCAAAGGGAGGAACAAGAACGTGAGACCCTATCCCAAAGAAATTGAGCCAGACTAACCAGATGAGAAGACATTTTGGTTTCCCTGTGACCCACAGGGTTGGCTGAGGAGTAAGGGAGGTGGCAGGGAGGTGGGCATGACAGGATGAGCAGTCCTGAAGAAGATTAGGTTAGTTGCAGGAAAGAAGAAAGCAGAGTTATACTTCCTCTGTGCACTGGAATGCATTATAAGTTAATTGTATACCTCTATTTATACTGTTTCAGGGATCGTCCCCAGGCTTAAAGCTTTTTCCATGTTTTGGGTTCTTTCTTCAGAGTAAATTCCCAGAAGGGCTGCAAGTGGGTTGAAAGTTTCCAGTATCTGGATATATTCTGTTAGACTGTTCTCCAAAAGAAATGGAGCAATTTTGACTTTTCAGGCAATGTGTGTGTGGATAACTTGTCCTCTTTGTTTTACTTTTCAGGAATTCCCTTACATTTCCAAGAAAGCAACTGAACATAGGGTAGGCCATAGGGTCAGAAAAACACATCCTGAATCACACTGCCTTCTGAGTTCAGAGCTGAGGCCTTTCTGTAGTGACAAGCTGATGCCCAGCAAGCCCCCTCCAAGGTGTGTGACCCTGGCCAGTGCTTTTCTTTCTCCTCTATAAGTGAGGATGCAAATACCTACTCCATGGGTCATTGGTAGGATTTAGCAAAATTCACTTAGAAAGTACACATTAACCTATACCTAGTAAATGCCCAATAAATGTTAGCCATTTTATTTTTATAATATAAACTCCTTCATGCCTCATCCATCTTTGTTCCCTGAAGACCAGTAAAATGCCAAGCCAATGGCAATGTTTAATAAACATCTGTTGAACAAATGGCAAATGAATATGTGCACATATTTTCATGCTCAAACACACTCGCTAACAGGGCAGGAAGAACTCCACAGGCAAATGGTGTGGAGCCTCAAGCAGCAAGACCCAGGAGTCAGCCACCCTCCTCATGGACAGGGCAGAAAGCAGCCTCCATGGGATGCTGATAAACCAACAAGCTAGTGTGGCAGGGGAAGAGATGGATGGGAAGGAGAAGTGTACACAGGCTGTCAGGACAAAGATTCAGAGATGCACTGCATGGGGAGATTAAATCAAGAATGGAGAAAGGAATTAGAGAGGAGAATGTACATGTGGTTCTGACAGGGACAGAGAAGAGGATTTTATACAACCAACTGGCCAAATAGTAATACATTCCTGGTAGTCAAAAACCTCAGTGTATGAATATTTGCATGGCAGAAACCAGTCTGTCAGAGACAGAGGATGGAGGTGAGTATCTCTGGAGAGAATAAGGAGGACCTATGAGAGGTTCTCACTGAGGAAAATCAGGACACAATTTTTATAACATACACTATCTTCTTGTGTGTCTCTAGTCACCTGCTTAAGGAAAATAAAAATGCTGTCCTAGACAGTCAGTAATCCATACTACAACCAGTGTCCTCTCCTTTTCTCTCCTCAAAAGTATAAATATCTCCCCATGGGGGATTATTTCCCAGTGCTCATTCTCATTCCTAAGGTCTTCTCTGGGTCTCTCTACTTTTGTCATTATCTACAGGTGGTGCCCATCCATGTCCACCTGACAGATACGTTCCTTTTCTAACAGAGTCTGGAAAGTCAGTGGTGTGGTGGTAGGCCAAACAATTCCTCCCAAAGATATCCAGGTCCTTATCCTGGAAGCTGTAAATGTTTCAAGGGTAAAGGGACTTGGCAAGTGTGATGATTTAAGAATCTTGAGATGGGGAGAGTGTCCCGAATTGTCCCGAATCACAAATGTCCTTAGAAAAGGGAGGTGGGGGATACTTGACAATGGAAGAGGAGAAGGCCATCTGATGACAAGACAGAGTCTGGGGTGATGTGGTCACAAACCAAGGAATGCCAACAGCCTCCAGAGGCTGAAAGAGGCAGGAATGGCTTCTCCTCTCTGGAGTCTTCAGAAAGAATCAATCCTTAGCTACACCTTGATTTTTAGCCCCACAAAACTGTTTGGGAATTCTGGTCTCCAGAACTATGACAGAGTAAGTTCCTGTTGTTTTAAGCCATGAAGTTTGTGGTAGTTTGTGACAACAGCCTAAAGAAATGAAAACAGAGACTAAGCCAGTCTCTCCCTTCCAGTGAACTCTGCTCCTTTTGCTCCCACCAGCCTCACCCACTAAGAAGTGTCCATCCACAAAGTACCTTGCTGAAGGTACATGCATCTCTGCAGGATACCATGATACTGTCATGCTTGGACTTCAAGTTGTGCCTCACAAAAGAAGGTAAGTCTGGACCTAGCTTTCACCTGGAAGGTGGGTCCATGAACACTTTCCAAAGGGTTCCCCCTTTTGGAAAACCCACCCCTTCCTGCTGGGAGAGTTTTTGCCCTTTGATTGCTCATTGTCGACCCACACCAAGGCTATCCCATGCGAAGCTGCCCAGGGTCCAGCTTTATTCTTCTAAGGCCTGGTGATATTGTGCCAAATCTCACCAGCTCTTTCTGTTTTCTAGTGTTGCCTAAGGGGGATAACACAGCCTCACATCACATTCTTGGGGGTTTGGGTTTCCCTCTTCTGAGTGTAACAAGGAAAGGGAGTTGAGGGAAAGGAGGAGTTGGACAAGAGGGATTTCTCTAGTCAATAAGCTCAATACAAAAAATAACCCAAGAGACAGAAATTGGAGGAAAGCACACATTCAGCCAATGCCAAAGACCAGTATGGCTTCCAGCTTTAGATATCTCTTCCTTCTCATGAACATTTGGTGCCAAAGGTGGCAGAGCCTCCATCATTCTGGCCATTCAAAGGGCTTCCAGGGGTCCTCATGGTGATGAACCATAAACTCCAACAAAATCTTCCAGTTCAGGGGACGCCTGGGTGGCTCAGTTGGTTAGGCAGCTGCCTTCGGCTCAGGTCATGATCCCAGCGTCCTGGGATCGAGTCCCACATCGGGCTCCTTGCTTGGCAGGGAGCCTGCTTCTCCCTCTGCCTCTGCCTGCCACTCTGTCTGCCTGTGCTTGCTCTCGCTTCTCTCTCTATGACAAATAAATAAAATAAAAAAAAAATAAATAAATAAAAAATCTTTAAAAAAAAAAAAAAAAAATCTTCCAGTTCAGGGCTTCTTCCATGGGATTATCTCTGCCTCCAGGCTCTGTGTTCAGTGGTGCTCTGGTCCCAGCCCTGGAATGTAGCTACTTGGCTGGTCATATCCCAGGCACCCTACAAAAACATATTACGGGTGAAAATTTAATTTCACTATAGGTTTTGTTTTTAAAGTTTTGTTACAAAATAGACATATAGACCAGTGGAACAGACTAGAGAGCCCAGATATGGACCCTCAACTCTATGGTCAAATAATCTTCAACAAAGCAGGAAAAATATGCAGTGGAAAAAAAAAAAAGATAGTCTCTTCAATAAATGGTGTTGGGAAAATTGGGCAGCTATGTGTAGAAGAGTGAAACTCGACAATTCTCTTACACCATACGAAGATAAACTCAAAATGGATAAAAGACCTCAACGTGAGGTAGGAATCCATCAGAATCCTAGAGGAGAACATAGGCAGTAACCTCTTTAACATCGGCCACAGCAACTTCTGTGTCTCCAAAGGCAAAGGAAACAAAAACAAAAGTGAATTTTGGGGACTTCATCAAGATCAAAAGCTTATACACAGCAAAGAAAATAGTCAACAAAACAAAGAGGCAACCCATGGAATGGGAGAAGATATTTGCAAATGACAATACAGACAAAGGGCTGATATCCAGATCTATAAAGAACTCCTTGAACTCAACACACACAAAACAGATATTCATGTCAAAAAATGGGCAGAAGACATGAACAGACACTTCTCCAATGAAGACATAGAAATGGCTAACAGACACATGAAAAAGTGTTCATCATCACTAGCCATCAGGGGGATTCAAATCAAAACCATATTGAGATACCACCTTACACCAGTTAGAATGGCCAAAGTTAACAAGACAGTAAAAACATGTGTTGGAGAGGATGTGAAGAAAGGGGAACCATCTCACACTGATGGTGGGAATGCAAGTTGGTGCAGCCACTTTGGAAAACAATGTGGAGATTCCTTAAGAAATTAAAAATAGAGCTTCCCTATGACCCTGCAATTGCACTACTGGGTATTTACCCAAGATACAGATGTAGTGAAAAGAAGGGCCAACTGTACCCCAATGTTCATAGTGGCAATGGCCACAGTTGCCAAAGGGTGGAAGGAGCCATGACACTTTTCAACAGATGAATGGATAAGGAAAATGTGGTCCATAGATACTATGGAGTATTATGCCTCCATCAGAAAGGTTGAATACCCAACTTTTGTATCAACATGGACAGGACTGGAAGATATTATGCTGAGTGAAATAAGTCAAGCAGAAAGAGCAAATTATCATATGGTTTCACTTACTTGTGGAGCATAAGGAATAACACAGAGGACATGGGGAGATGGAGAGGAGAAGGGAGTTGGGGGAAGTTGGAGGGGGAGATGAACCATGAGAGACTGTGGACTCTGAGAAACAATCTGAGGGTTTTGGAGGGGAGGGCTTTAGGAGGTTGGGTGAGCCTGATGGTGGGAATTATGGAGGGCACGTATTGCATGGAGCACTGGGTGTGGTTCATAAACAATGGATTCTGGAACACTGAAAAGAAATTTAAAAACATAAAAAAAAATTTTTTAAGAAGAAATTTTTTATAAAGTCAAAATAAAATAAAGTTTTGTTACTTTGGCATATTAAAATATGATGCCCTGTTTTTTATTTTATTTCTGTGATACACAGCAAAGTTGAACATTGTAATAGGCCTTTTCTATTTCTCTTGAAAATTGCTTACAGCCTTTGTACATTTTACTATCATACACTGTTTCTTTGGAATTGTAAAAGTTCTTGATAAATTAAGCACACTCTGCTGTATTTATCAGGTATTTTTCTGCTTTAAGCTTTGTGCATTGTTTTTGATATGCAGGGCTATTTAATTAGATTTCTTATGTCAGTTCTACCAAACTTTTCACTTGTGAATTTTCTTTTTTTTTTTTAAGATTTGATCTATTTACTTGACAGAAAGAGACACAGCAAGAAAGGAAACACAAGCAGGGGGAGTGGGAGAGGGAGAAGCAAGGCTTCCTGCAGAGCAGAATTCCAGAACCCTGGGATCATGACCTGAACCAAAGGCAGACACTTAACGACTGAGCCACCTATGTGCCCCTCACCTGTGAATTTTCAAAGGCCTTTATGCTGTAAGTTACTTTTTTGTTGTGGTTCCAAGAGAAAATAAATATTAATTTATTGCTTCTTCTAGATATTTGTGGTTACATTTTATACATTATCTCTCCATTATTCATCTGGAATTCAAAGTGAAGTATGTTATGAGGTAAATATCTAATTTAATTTTTTCCAAATGCTGATTTCTCATACACTCAAATATATTGAAAAGCTGTGGGGCACCAGGGTGGCTCAGTGGGTTAAAGCCTCTGCCTTTGGCTCCGGTCATGATCCCAAGGTCCTGGGATCGAGCCCCACATCGGGCTCTCTGCTCAGCGGGGAGCCTGCTTCCTCCTGTCTCTCTCTGCCTGCCTCTCTGCCTACTTGTGATCTCTGTCTGTCAAATAAATAAATAAAATCTAAAAAAAAAAAAAAGAAAAGAAAAGCTGTTATTCTCCCCCTATTTGTTTCAAAAACTAAACAAATACTTCCTACATTTAGTTTTTTTAAATATTTTATTTATTTATTTATTTGAGGGAGAGAGAGCAGAGGGCAGGACAGAGGGAGAGGGAGAGAATCCCAAGCAGACTCCCCACTGAGTGCAGAGCCCCACACCACCCTGAGATCATGACCTGAGTAGAAACCGAGAACGCTCAACCAACTAAGCCTCCCAGGCGCTCCTTTTGTTGTTTTTAATTGAAGTATAATTGACATATAATATTAAATTAGTTCTAGGTGTACAACATAATGATTTAACAATTTATAAATTACCAAATGCCCACTACGTTAAGTATATTACAATATTATTGACTGTAAGTCTGCATTTTTTACTATAAACCAGGACTGTGCTAGGTGTAGATTATGTAGGTTTGAACAAGATGGACATGGCCATTAGTGTCATGGAGCAGACAGATATTAATCAAGCCATTATAATTATACTGGAGATCTAATAAGGACATCATCAGCAAGGAGAATCTAATATATTTCAGATGGTCAGTGAGGGTATCTCAGAAGCAGTGGTATTTGAAATGCTTCTTTCCTTGTATTAAGTTTTCATATATACCAGTATATGATCTAGAACCATTCTGACTCTTAAAAATCAATTTGTCAATTCTTATACTAGTTCTATACCAATATAATTATGATATATTAATAATATATATTAATATCTGACACAGCAAGCTCCCCCTCCCAAGACTCTTTCCCTTTCAAAGTGTTTTGTTTTGTTTTTTCCCTCTTGCCTGCAAAATTTAAATACATTTTAAAATCACATCTTACGTTACAATAGTCATTATCACATTGTTTTTTATTAGGATTCTGTTAAGTATATTCATTTATTTGAGAAAAACACTGTCATCTTTATAACACTTAGTTTTCCCACTCAGTGGTCTGGTATTTCTCTTCTCATTTATGCAAATTTTTTTCTTAGTATGGATCATAACATTTTATAATTGTGTTCATATAGAACCACTTACTTCTCATTAGGATTTTTCTTGCACATTTTTGTTTGGGTTGCTATTCAGAATGGGGGAGGTGATGCCAAGCTAAAAGCAGTGTTTCAACATTGCCCAGAGTCCGCTGGCCTTACCCACATTTCACACATTGTCAGCTTGGGTATTATAGATGCATTCCATCCATGTGGTCTGTTCTTTGTCGTGTATTTCCATTAGAGTAATTTAGGATAAGGGTCTGTACAAATCGCAATTACCAAGTCTTCTTTAAAAGAATCTGCTGACAAATGGAAGTTTTACCATCTCCTGTAAAATACATGATGTAGATACATGGGCTCTCATAAATCATTTTCTATATTTAAATATTAATCTTGAAACAATATTTACATATTCTGTCCTGCAGTTTATAAGACTCTACTGGGGAGAAAAGAGAAACCCTCCATATGTTTCTAAGCATTGAAATATTAACTGATTTTTCAACCACTCTCATGCATTTGAAAAATAAAACAGCGGAGCCAAGTAGAGAAATAAAGGAACCAAAAGGCCTGACGCTGGGGCTTACAATGCCCACATTTTTTCTTCAGAACTCTCTCAGAGGCAGGCTCTCCTTGGAGGAGACTGTCCTTCCCTCCATGCCTCTCATCATGCTACTCATTCCCAGATGCACAGCCAGTCCTGAGGGGGTGCACACATACCCCAACCACCAGATTCCAAAGCAGCTCCTCTTCCTGGTTTCCCTTTGCCCTGGGAAGACGTCACATCAACCCGATGCTCAAACCAGAGCTGAGTGTCAACTTTGACACCACTTTTTCCTTCAGCCCTCACTTCCAATCAGCCAGGACTTCCTATAGGGATGGAGGAGATCTACAAGGGAAACTTTTGAGGGCTCTCCTAATCCCTCCCCCTGCTACATTCCCTCTTCCCAATTAGTCTCCAAACCTCTCCCTTTCACACTTCAGCAAGAAAGATGTATTTTTTTCCCCACATAATCACCTCACTTCTGAAAAGTTTCTGTACTCCTGCCAAAGGATTTAACCTAATCTTCTCACTTTAATTTAATTACTGGTGGCTTTCTTTTTTTAATTTTAGATGGAACTTTACATGACTTATCAGGAAAAACAGCGGTCCCTAAGCTTCTCCACCATTTCTGTTCCCTGGATGCTCAATGGCCATGACTTTCCATCCTTTCTAGCTACTTTGGTACTTACAAGATACCAACTGTATGCTTACACTACTCTCAACAGAATACTGATATCACCTGATTTTTCAGACCCAGATCAGATATTACTGAATTCCTATAGTGGAAAGTAAAGATTTAGCTGTTTTCCTAATCACTGTCTCCCAAACTCACACAGACATATACAAACAGAAACTTTCCCTTCATCAACCTCTGAAACAATTATATCAAATGTGGGATCGCATTCATAATCAGGTTAACATGACAAGGACCATATAAATATTATTCATGAAGAGTCATGCAGTACACTACAATTAAGTTTCCTTTCTCGTATAATATTTTATTTTACCCTTTACTTAGTAATTGTTTCCATTTTAAGTACGGTGGCAGGCTGAATAATGGCCCTCACAGATAATCAGGTCCTAATCCTTGAAACTCTTTGTATACTCCTTTATGGCAAAAGAAATTGCCAATGCAATTAAATTAAGCATCTTGAGATATGGAGATTATTCTGGGTTCACCAGGTAGGTGCTAGAGGTAATCACAAGGATCTTTCTAAGTCAGAGATTCTACTCTAGAGAAGAGAAGGCAATATGACCCCAGCCAAAAGTTTTGATGATGAAGGAAGGCTCTGTGAGCCAAAGAAAGCAAGAAATGCAGCTCTGAATGAAAAGGCAAGGAAACGGATTCTGCCCTAAAGCCTCTAGAGGGAGTATGGTCCTGCCAACACCTTAGTTTGGGCTGGATGACACTGATGTCAGACCTCTGGCTTCTAGAACTGTGAGAGAATAAATCTGTGTTGTTTTATGTCATCAGGTTGTGGTAATTATCGCATTACCCACAAGAAACTAATACACTTGTTAAATTTTCTAAGTATTTGTTACTCTTTTATTTCCAGATTCTCCGCAAGCGATGTAAGCCTAGTCTCACATCATTCATCATGTTCGCCATTGAGTCCATCTTCTTAGACTTTGCTGGTAAGCCTTCCGTCACCTTGCTCAGTCCTGACTGCTTCTCTCCAGGTCTGCTGCAGAGCAAAAATCCCAAGAGCTTCTTCCTCATCATCCAAGGGTACCTGGTCATCTCCTTCCTGTCCTAGACACCGTGCTTCCTGGATCCCATTTCTCTCTCACTCATCTGATATTACCCTCTCACTCCACACATTCTCTGAGGAAATAAAACCAGAGATCTTACCTATCTGAAATACTGCATTTATATTTTGTCTGAATACAGAACTATAGGTTGGGCATCATAGAATTTTGAAGACATTCTTCCCTTGTTTTCCAGCTTTCATTATTGCTCTTGAAAAGTTATGAACAATTTTGGCTTCTAATCTTCTGCAAGGGACCTCTTTTCTCCCTAGGGGTGGTCTCAGCAGCCTCTCTCTGCCCTCGGGGTTCTGAAAGTTCACATTCATGTACATTGTAATGGTCTTCTTTGATCTATTGTGCTAGGCATCTCTCCACAGCCCTTTCAATCTGGAAGCTCATATTCCTTCATTCTAAGAAATTGTCCTGAATTAATTCTTTGATCATTTCTTCCAAGTTTCTCTGTCCTAAAATACATAGCCTTAAAAGTTTGACCTCCCAGTCTGGCCCTCCAGTCTTCTTACTTCTTACTGTTCTTATTCTATTCTGAACCTTTCTTTTGTTTTCTTCTTATTCTACTTCTGAAATATTTCCTCACTTTGTCTTCCAGGTCTTTTGTTGAGTTTTTTAGATCTTCTGTAATTATTTTCATTTCAAAGAACTCTTCTTGATCATCTTCATATCTCTTTCTTTTGTAGAGTAGTCTTTGTCTTAGAGATGACATGTCATTTCTTCTTTAAGAATGTAATTCTTTAAAGAGTATTCTAATTTCTACAGTTTCTATTTCTTCTGAAGCCTTTTTCCCCCCATTTTGGATTCTGACTTTCATGTCAGAAGCTCTCCTCAAATATGTCCGTTGGTGGTTGCTCATGTCTTCATTTTTAAGGAGGCACTAAAAATTTAATTGGAGGTTTGAGCATAAGTAGTAGGCTTCGCCGAAGTGCAGAACGACAGGGGCTGAGCTATTCCCTTACAGATCCCTAAATAGCATTATTTGTAGTACTTTTCTACTGTACAAATATTTCCCAGAAATAACTTTTTAAATTTTCTGCCGGAGGTTGTGGGTGGGAGATAAGTGTCAACACAACTGTTACCATTTTGGAAGGCAAGTGGGGGGAAAGGATTGAAGGTAAGGATCTCACTGTTTAGAACATCAACCTTCAGTTAATTCCCCTGTTTTCATTAAAACTCTCAACCTTTACTATCCCTTGTGCTCCTAAACACAGAGACCAACTGGTTTAATGTCTTCAGAGAGTTAATTACCAGTCTTATGCAGGAGTGTCTTAGTGATATTTCTAACAAGGTGTACTATCTCTTACCACTCTTCAGTGAGTCCTACTGCTATTTGAGGAGAATTCAAGCAACTAAGCATAAACTTTCAGTCTGGTCTCTGATAATCTTTCAGTTATATATCCCAGCACATTTTGTCTCTCTCCATTTCACCCTACCATTCCATTCCCCTTCCACTGTACGTTCCAGGTACACTGAACTAATTTCAATTACCTGCCTGAGCCTCGTTTTTCCAGACCTACAGACCTTCTCAATTGCCATGTCCTCTGCCAAAGACCAATATTTTCATCCTTCTTTTACATGGCTAACTGCTACCTATCCTTTAGGATATGTCACTCCCTATGGGGCATTTTCTCTGAGCCAGATAAACTGAATTATAATGCCTTATTGTATGTTTCCTCCAGCTCCCTGTTCCTTCATCTTCATAGACTTCGCCACAATGTTATCTTTGCTCATAAATTCAATTTTTCAATAGAGAAAACTTCTGTGAGCACAGGGACCCAGCACTGATTTTGGTACCCAGTCCATAGAAGTGTTTTAATGAATATTAGGTAGAGGAAGTCATTAAGAAAAAGGAGGAGGAAGAATGGAAGAAAGGCACGGAGAAAGGAGGAAACACTTGAGATCCTTTCTTTCATCTTCCCAAGTTGTCACTTGAAATTACAATAAATCTGAAATGTTATAAGCTGTGTATGGTTACTTTTCCCTTACATGTTAAACTAATGCATATATAAATGTGTTACACTGACATAAGATACAATGGTATGCATGACTGCAACTCTTTTATTTCAAACAAGCTGGACATCAACTCAGTCTATGAGTTGATGTCTCCCTAGACTCAGATATACAGCAAGGAACCTCAGAGATATAGGCAAGAGAATGTCTTGGGGCAGCCCAAATGCAGTACCCCCACCCCCCACACACACTATTTGTGAAGAAAGCCTGTGTCTTACTAATGGTGGGAGAGTGGCATAATAGATGAAAGATGACGTAACAATTTAAATTTATAATACACTGATTTGGAAAATAGAAGAAGAAAGAATTTTCTGTATTGCCCTTAAATTCACATTTAGGTATCCAACCTACTTGACACGAAGCCATTAGGGCCTTAGCTACTCCTTCCCCTCCTCTATCAACCCCTCAGTGCCAAGCCCTCACTCAGTCCCTCTGCATCTACTACATTCCTCCCTCTGACCACTCTTCCCCATGTCCCAGACTGCAGGATTTTAATTCATTCCTTCCTCAGAGGCTTTTGCACCAGGTCTTTCCCTCCTAATCACCATGGAAATGTACCTTCCCTCACAAGTTCCAGGGAATAGCTTTAAGCAGGTGGCACCAGGCCCTCCTAAGTGAAATTTCCAGCTTAATTAGATGGCAGCAGAGCCTTCTCAGAGATACACTGGAACGTGGAGTCTGGCCCTGTTCGAGCACTGGCAACAGTACTGAGAAGAACCCAGCTGCAAATTAGATGATCTAATTAGGTCTTTTTCATCTGTAGAATCTCTGATTATAGGCATGTCATTTCTATTCCCATTCCAGAGTAGATGCATTACTTTCTAAAGTCTGAAAGAGTCTGGTTTTGCTGTTTATGAGGACAGAGTATGGAATTTAGAGAAGTTCAAGTTTAATGACACACTGGACATGCCAGATTTAGGATCTCCGTAGAAACAAACTTGGTTGCAATGTCTGTGTAACATTAACAACTAACGAACAACCATATGAAGAAACACCCCTTGCAATGCACTTTACGATGCAGCCTCCATGTTCTGAGATTCTCCTAAGAACTCCACTCCTAACTAGTAAGTTTCACCCCAATGGATAAAAGAACTTGCAAATGTTATCTTGGGAGAGAATTTCTTATGTTACTTTAAAATAAACAGTTTATATTCAAATGACTTGTCCAGTCATGCTCAGAGCAAAGATAGGGGTAGGACCATGGGAATGGGTAATCTGACCACAGATCTGGAATTCTCATGGAAGCAGGACAATGCTCTATCCCACTCTCAGAGTTTTGTCATGCTGCATCGAGGGCCATTTTGATTTTGAGCCTCTCTCCTCTTAGGACATGCAAGCTAAACTTCAGAAATCCCATAGCTTGAGCACTTATACTAAGCTTGCTTGTGCATCAGTGTTTCCCACTCAGTCATGCTACTTGCCAGTTGTACAGAAAAGCGTTACCATAGCGGCATATCCTCAGAAAGGCCTTCCTGCAAGGTTGGCCTTTTAGCTGGTATCTGGGAATGTGGATTTCAGGAGAGTTCCCAACACCCTGACTTGTGAGTGGCTCACTGTCCTATACACACCATTTATATAAACAATATAATTTGCCCCCAGACACCTGCTGTCATTGAGATCTGGAATTTTGGTACTTCTTTGACAAAGGGTGCCCGTATGATAATCCCCCAATAAAAACTCTGGGCACCATGTCTTTAATGAGCTTCCCAGTGGACAGCCTTTAGCATACGTTGTCATGAAGTGTTGCCAGGAGAATAAGCATGTTTTGTGTAATTTCACTGGCAGAGGACCCTTGAAACCTTGCATCTGTTTTCCTATGGATTTCATTCATGCACCTCATCCCTTTGTTGATTTTGCTTCTGATTCTTTTGCTGAAAAATTATTTATAGCTGTGAGTATGACTACGTGATTAGTCCTGTGGACCCTCATAATAAATCACAGAGCCTGGGATGGTCATGGAGACCCTTGACACACCACTATGGTCACAAAATTTTTACAATTAGAAGGCTGTATTATCAATTACATTGATTTTAACATTAAACTGTCCCTTGTTGAAATTACTAGAGAGCAGGTCCCTCAAATGTGCATACTCATTTTTCTCCATTACTCTCAGTAGGGACATATTGTAATTCTCCTTACTTTCTGGTTTTGGTGCCTTATATTATTCTCTCCTATGGAGTCTACTTCCAAAATTATTGTGTAACTAGAAGCTGAATGCATCATTCGCATTAAATCCATTGCATAGTAGTACTTCTCCTTTTCTGAAATATTTTATGTTTTCTCACATGGACTGAAAACTTTTTCTTTGGTTTTAATATAGGATGATGCAAATCCTACTTGCTGCTTTCATTCTCATGCTCAAAACTCGTTTGTAGTTAGCCCTGCCTGTGCTCTCATTGACCCCAACCACTTCAAAGGTACTTGCTCTTCAAGATAAGATGCTTTGAGGGGCACCTGGGTGGCTCAGTGGGTTAAAGCCTCTGCCTTCGGCTCAGGTCATGATCTCAGGGTCCTGGGATCAAGCCCCACATCAGGCTCTCTGCTCAGTGGGGAGCCTGCTTCCCTTCCTCCCTCTCTCTCTCTCTCTCTCTCTCTCTGCCTGCTTCTCTGCCTACTTGTGATCTCTGTCAAATTTAAAAAAAAAAAAAAAAAAAAGATGCTTTGAAAAGAAGATGTTTTGTTTCCTTCCCAAGAAAGTTACAAGACAAAAGGTTCTACCTGTTAAACTAAACTTATCCGATTGGATTTATTTTCAGAAAGTAGAGAAAAAGATATGGGAGCTACAAATTCTAGGCCACTTTCTTAGCATTTGACACAAAATCCAGATCCCACTTTAGGAAATGTGATCAGAAGACCTCTGATATACTTCACTGACCTGGAGTTAGCCCATGTCATTAATATGCATAATAAAAAAGTGTCTGGCTTTCTCTGAAAGCACATAAAATCACACCAGTAAAGCTTTCAGGAATCATTGGCCAATAGTAGAAACCTAAGAACCAAGAACTGGTTAGACCTACGTGAGGAAATTCATTCCCTTAAATCTTGCCAGCCAAGCTTAGAGCTAGCAGCCTGAATAAGCAAATGGGAGTCGAGCTTTAGGAAATTCTAACCCTTCTGCCTAAATTCCTGAAAATTCATGTCAACTCCAAGTTGACAGAATGAGCCTATCTCTCCAATAGGCCAGTGACATGCTCAGCTTGGCCACACAGGAATAATTGTTACATATCATCTGATCACTGGATTCAAATCCCAAATTGAATAATTAGCAATGTGACATTGACCTAGTTAATTATGTATATTGGGTCTCAATTTCCTCATCTATAAATGCACACAATTATAGAATCTACCTTACACTATTGTTATGAAGATTAAATGAGTCCATAAATATTTAATACTTAAATCTCTGCCTGGCATCTTGTAAGCCCAGTACTCTAATGATTCATTATCATTAATATTATTGTAGCCACTTGAGGTCACAGTTTTCTTTCCATAAAAAAAGAAATCCTTTTCTCCAAAGTTGGCAAAAGGCTACATGACCCAATCACTCTACTACGCCTGAGTCATTAGAAGAATAAAATATTTGACATATAACCTTCAAAATGTGAAAAACAGGAACCAACCCAAATTAGAGTAAGAGAGCAAGAATTATAGCTGGTTCACAGTGTGGATCTCTCCTTTATGGAAAGCAAAAAAATGGCAGTATTTTTTAAAGATTTTTACATAACTCTTGAAAGTTCAGAATGTTCTGTGATTACTTTTCCTCACGTTAGGACTAGCCAAGTATGAAACTTCCTGGAAGCCTCTTCTTAGTTTTCTTTTGTCCACCTCTCCCCACCCCAATGCCTGGGAACAAGTCAGCATCCAGCCACTGTGGCCATCTTGATGTAATACATACACTTAATTGAATAATTAAGAGTCCATTACGTCCTGCAAATGTTTTCTTGAGGCCCAACATCTGGGTATTTGGTAACATCTAGATACTAGGTGTTGTGAAAACCCAAACAGAACTGCCTTTGAGAATATGCCAAATGGAGCTCAAGTTCCCAAGAGACTGTAAGAAAGAGTAAATGCATTCACCAAGGTTTTGAGAGGATTTCATCCACATGAAGTGCAAAATGTTTTGATTATCATTAGATTAGGCATAGGGTTTATTTAAACACATATTTGGGTGCAGTTTCTATTTTAGCTAGAATTACCTCAGGCTTAGAACATAAATCTCTGAGAATGAACACAGCAGATAATATAAATTCTCTTTATTGGCCTGGCAAAAGGCCCACTCTTTGTGATTTTTTTGTTGTTGTTGTTTATCTCTTAAAGAATGCCTCTCTTTGATTTTGCTTCAAACTTTTATAGTTTGTTGACATAGTGTTAACTTCAACTCAAACCTCTCTACTTGAATTGAAATTTCCAAAAATCATGTGCAGATGAGAATCACACTAAGGATGACAACATTCCAGTGACCCATTGACCACTTTTCTCTAAAGGGATTTTTAGTGAAATATTTGAGTAGAGATACTGGAGGGGGGGGGTGAAGTATCTCTAACATGCATTTTGTCATCTCTTCATTCCTATTAATTTTGCCAGAAATTTTATATTCCCTAGACTCTAATTTTTTTTTTTTTTTAAAAAAAAGCACTTATAGGTCTAGAGATCGAACAGTCAGATGCATTGCTCTCTTATTGGTGTTCTTATGTTGGGGGGATGTGTATAGGTTTCAACAGACAGAGGAATAGAAGTATTCTGTCTTGCATATGTTAAAGAACAAATCTGAAGCTAAAACAGGCAGCATGAAGGAATAATAATGCCCTTGCCTTTCAGGTATACATAATAAGAAATATAATATACAGCACATGAATGTGTACATGCACACATACACAAATATAGAAGTAAGTATCAAAGATTAGAACATGAGAACATTAGCCAGATTGATGGACATTTATACAGAAAGCTAACATCTACAAAAGGAGGAAAAGATCAGAAAGAACAAAAGCATTTATTGAGCCATATACAGTGCAGGGACTGCAATTTCACATGCATTTTCTCCCATAGTTCTCACACTAATATTGCATAGTCAGGCATGTTTTAGAGATGAGGAGAAACAGAGACATCAACCAAGGTCCGTAGACTCCAAAATTCTAGGTTTTACTCAACATGACCCAGCTACCTCACCAGACTATACGCCAGACTATTTTCCTTTCTTTTGAATGTTGTCCTCTATATTGTGGAGATTTTCTAGTACATGGTGTCTGCATACAGGTTATATACTTCATTTCCTCCCACACTATAAAACATCTTGAAGGCAAAGGTATTCTCACTCCTACACAGTGCCTATTCTAAAATTTTAGTCAATCAACCTATTGGAATTGACTTTCATCACCATGAAAGTGGTTAACATTAAGTATTCACTTTGCCCGGTATAGGGAAAGCCTGATTGACTACATAATGAACAAAATCTATGGAAACCCTCTGCCAAACAAAATCTTATCTTCAACTCTAATATATAAACTGAGTAGAGATGTCATTGCTCTGGTGGAAGCAAGACAGAGCAGACTGTCTCAGCCCTACACTGAGATTGTGACAATCCACCATCCACTGCCTCTGAGCCTCTTGGACTCCACAAAGTTCATGAAGAACAGTTTTAGAAACAACTAAGCTGGGATACTTCAGCCAGGAAACTCAGTTTACCAGAGCAATACTCCCATCATTTTGTCTCAAAGAAAAGATTGTTAAAAAAGAAAAAAAAAGTAATATGAGAGTAAGGCCCAATCTCTTCTTCAACTGCCCAATAAATGAGCACATGGAAGAGTATGGATATATGCTAGAAGGTTATTCCCAAGGTGATTCTCTAAGAATCTGGAGAACAGGCTGCAGGAAAAATTTCCAAGCCACTCAGTATAAGGATGAATATAAAAACACAACAGATGTTTTCCTCATTCAAATATTAATCTAGAATATTCCACATTAAGTGTAATGAAGCAGAATTGAGACAAGGAAGTTAGTTTTATGATCTGTATCATTATTCTGATTTGGGTCTATAACTGCTTAGAAATCAGAACAGAAGAATGGGAAATGGGAAGTTAGGGTGGTTTAGAATCCCAGCCAGCAGGAAGTTTGAAAACAGTCCACTTTACTCATAGTCTAAGAAATATGCTAAGACTCAAATCCCCAGAAATTGGAAGGAGGGGACTCCTTAGTGCATGGCACTGATAGTTTTGAGTAATTTTTAAAAGTTTGCCCACAAAATATTCAAGATACATGAAAACAATTAGGATGCCTTCAGTTACCCCGAATAATATATTATTTTTTCAGAGTAAAGTCCATAACCCTATCCTTTAAAACAACTGAAATACTCCATCCTGAGATTAGGCACTGAGCTCTCCACATGATAACACATAGTAACCGAAGAGGAAAGAAATCGAACAGGATATATGATTGGAAAATCAAAGATAGTGAATAAATGGGCTCAAAGTCATTAGTAATCAGAGAATTAAAAACTAAACAAAATAATATCATTTTAGGCCAGTTAAGTGGCAAAAAACATTTTAAAGGGCAAACAGTTCCAAGAGTTAGACAGGATGTGGGTCTTATGGCCAAGGCATTAGGAAGAATGAAATTGCCTCCACCTGAGATGAAGGAGGATCCTAGATAGAGCAGGTGTGTGTGAGAAAATCTAGGGTTCTGTTTTTTTTACATGTTAGCACTGAGAGTTTATTAGATAACCAAGTGGTAACATCAAGTGGGTGACTGGTTATACAAGATTGGAGTTTGGGTGAGGGATTTAGGCAGGAAATATAAATTTGACTATTAGGAATATATACATGGCATCTAAATACATGAACCTGAATGTGATTAACAAGGAATAAGAGTTTATCAAGAAAGGAAAGAGAATAAGATCAAGAAAGGAAAGAGAAGATCAAGAACTGACCCCAGGAGCTCTTTGGGATTGATATTAGTAATAAAAGGAGAACCTAGCAGAGGACACTTGAGGACTCAGTGAGTGAAGAGCAGAGAGGAGTGTGACCATTCCTGCAGACAACAGAAGGGGTTGTGGCTGGCTATGTCAATGTCACTAAAGCCTAAGCAATAAGAAGACTAAGTAGTGGTCATTGGAAATAGTGACATACAGGCAGATATTAAAAAAAAAAAAAAAAAAAAAAAAAAAAAAAAAAACTCAGTGAAGGGGTTCTAGGTTGCTAGGGTGTGGAGGTAGGTAAAAGACATTCTACTAGATACTTTTTTTTTTTTTTTACTTTTGATACTTCTTCAATTTTTACCCACATGAATATATTGCCTATTCAGATTAAAAACAAGCAAACAAGTATTCTTCAACCATTAAGACTGCTATAACAAAATATCAAAACTGAGTGACTTATAAATAGCAGAAACTTATTGGTCATGGTCTTAGAGACTGAAATTTTGAGATCAGATGTCAGCATCAACAGGTGAGGACCTGCTTCTGGGTCACAAACTTCTTGCATCCTCATATATTGGAAAGAAGTAGAGATCTCTTTGGACCCTTTTTTATAAGATGCTAATCCCATTTATGAGGGCTGTGCCCTCATGACTTAAGTACCTCCCAAAGACCTCATTCCCTCATATCATCATTTTGAGGGGTTAGGATTTCAATATATGAATTTTAGGGAGACACAAACATTCAGACCATAGCATAAATAGAATTTGATTTTTTGAAATCAAAGGAAAAAGTCAAACAACAGATTAGGTACAATTAAAGGAAGAATTAATAAAATATAATACATATATATATATATATATATATATATATATATCCAAAAATGGTCACATTACAACATAGAAATGTGGAAAATATGAAAAAGAAATTGAAAGATATGTACACTAAAGGAAAAGGTACATAATGCACCAACTCAGATTCTCAAAAAGATAGAATAAAAACAATAAGGAGAGCCAATATTATAAAATATCATGGCTTTGAATATATCCAACTAACAGATAATATGAATCTACAGATACAGGAAGTCCAAGATACTCCA
This sequence comes from Mustela nigripes, assembly GCF_022355385.1. Lineage (NCBI taxonomy): Eukaryota > Metazoa > Chordata > Mammalia > Carnivora > Mustelidae > Mustela > Mustela nigripes. The sequence goes on from NC_081566.1 coordinate 57,410,628, forward strand.
AACAGGAAAAAGAAACATCCATGTCAGACATATTATAACAAAGTTTAAAAAACAACAAATACATGAACAGACATTTCTGCAAAGAAGACATCCAAATGGCCAAGAGACACATGAAAAAGTGCTCAACATCACTCAGCATTAGGGAAATACAAATCAAAACCACAGTGAGATATCACCTTACTCCAGTCAGAATGGCTAAAATTAACAGGTCAGGAAACAACAGATATTGGTGAGGATGCAGAGAAAGGGGAACCCTCCTACACTGTTGGTGGGAATGCAAGCTGGTGCAGCCACTCTGGAAAACAGTATGGAGGTTCCTCAAAAAGTTGAAAATAGAGCTACCCTAAAACCCAGCAATCACAGTCAGGTATTCACCCTAAAGATACAAATGTAGTGATCCAAAGGGGCACGTGCACCCGAATCTTCATAGCAGCAGTGTCCATAATAGCCAAACTATGGAAAGAACCTAGATGTCCATCAACAGATAAATGGATAAAGAAGATGTGAGATATATATATATATATATATATTGCAGCCATCAAAAAAAAAAAAAATCTTGCCATTTGCAGTGACGTGGATGGAACAAGAGGGTATTATGCTGAAAGAAATAAGTCAATCCAAGAAAGACAATTATCATGTGATCTCACCAATATGAGGAATTTGAGAGGCAAGGCAGGGGGTCATGTGGGAAGGGAGGGAAAAAATGAAACAAGATGGGACCAGGGAAGGAGACAAATCATAAAAGACTCTTAATCTCAGGAAAAAACTGAGGTTGCTGGGGAATGGAGGGAGAAAGAATAGGGTGGCTGGGTTATGGACACTGGGGAGGGTATGGGCTGTGAATCGTGTAAGACTGATGATTCACAGACCTGTACCCCTGAAGAAAATAATATATTATATGTTAATTTAAAAAAAATACAAAGAGAAAGTTGTGAAAGCCATCAGAAAGGATGGATTACCTACCAAAGAATGACAATAAGGATGACTGTATACTTCTCAAAATCAAGAATAGATGTCAGAGGACAGTGGAATAAGATCTTCAATGTTTTAGGATGAAATAATAGTCATTAGAAACTGTGTTAACCGACAGAACTGTATCATGAAAAAGAGTGAAATGAAGTCATTTACAAATAAGCAAAAACTGAGAGTTTGTCATTAAAAATCTTGTACTAAAGGAAATTATAATGGATTACTTCAGATAAAGGAAATGATTTCAGGATAGTCAAAATTAGACAAAGGGACCAAAGAAGAAATGCGGGTGAGTTTCTAAAGCTTTTTCCCTTGAGGGACCAAGAACATGGTCCTTAATTTAAAATCAGAGAGGGAAGCAGGCTCTTATCCTTTGCTATAGCTGACTTCACAATGGTTGACAGCTCAGCTCCTGAGTCTCAGTGGAAAAATAGGTTGGTGTGTTTATCTGTTAACAAAATGTCCACTGAAAAGTCATTTCAGAACCAGCTATCAGTAAGTTGTTTCAGACTTTTCCTGCTGCTACTTTTTGCTATCTTCCTACTAAAGTAACTCATTTGAGTTCTTCTGTCCTCATCTGGTTCAAAACGCACCTCTCTTCTCTGCACCAACCCAGGGCTTTATTTGAGGAGTCACGGTTATGGCCACCAAAGCTGGGACTGAATCTTGACCCCACTAAGTGTATTTTCCTTAAAAGCAAAGTCATAAGAATGCTTTTCCTGCAGACTCTCTCAGCTGGGTAAGCCTTTGCTCTTGGGCTCCATCTAAGACAATAAACAACTCTGGGGTTTCCCCTCTATCTTTAATCACTCTCAAGGAGAATCTAATCACTCAAATATCAGATTCTGACTTGAGGGGAGTCTGGGTGTCTTGGTCAGTTAAGCATCCAGCTCTTGGTTTTGGCTCAGATCATGGTCTCAGGGTGGTGGGACTGAGCCCTGCATTGGACTTTGTGCTTAGTGCAGAGTCTGCTTAGAATTCTCTCTCCCTCTCCCTCTGCCCCTTCCCCCCTTACCTGGTCTCTGTCTCCCTTTCTCTCTTTCTCTCTCAATTAGAAAGAAAAGAGAGAGAAAAATTAATTAATTGGTTAATTAATAAATTAATTCTGGACTGAGTCTGAAGCAAGATGTTTAATTTTACAATTTTGTTGTTGTTGTTGTTGTTTAATTGATCTGGCATTTGGAAAGAAAGAGTCTATGCCAGTGTAAAGCCACTAACTTCACACAGTAAATGGGTAGATAAAGCAATAGCTTAGAAATACCTGAAGAAGTGGGGCACTTGGGTGGCTCAGTGGGTTAAAGCCTCTGCCTTCAGCTCAGGTCATGTTCCCAGGGTCCTGGGATCAAGCCCTGCATCTGACTCTCTGCTCAGCAGGGAGCCTGCTTCCTCCTCTTTCTCTCTCTGCCTTCCTCTCTGCCTCCTTGTGATCTCTAGCTGTCAAATAAATAATAAAATCTTTAAAAAAAAAAAAAAAAAAAAGAAAGAAAGAAAGAAAGAAATACCTGAAGAAGCAATGATGTGCTGAAAAGTAGCAGACACCAGAGATAAAGAAATGAAAAAACGAGAAGTTAATAAGCATAGAAGATAGAAGGAGAAGTTTCAATGTAGTCTCCTGAAGAAAATATCAGCTCTAGAGAAAAAAATCCTTCGAAGAAACAGTAATGGCTGAGAATTTTCCAAAACTGAAGAAAAGAAGACATGTCACTGAAGAAGCATAACTAGCGCTAAGCAGCCCTCTTCACACGCTTGTGTTCCAGCACCTGGGGTACCATATGGTGAATATCGATCTTCTCACCCATCTCTCCACTCAGAAAGCCCCTTAAGAACAGGAAACCTGCCAAACTCAATTTTGCATTGCTAGTACCTATGAAGAGCTTTGCAGCTAGACGTAAAATAGAGTACTGGCTTGAATCCAAAGCATGTAGAACAAGAACAAAAGCCAAAATAAGGTATAAGATAGGCAAGAGATAAGTTGAAAGGTAATAACAAAACAAAACAAAAATAGTTACAAAGAATTAGGAAATATTGAACCTCAGTGGAATGAAATTGAAGGGACTCCTTTCAAAAAGAAAAAAAAAAAATCCTGAAAGCAGAAGTCAACAGACTTAGATTTTCTGAAAGTATCTAATTTGTCTGCTGTTCTACCATATATCTAAATTATGATGCAAGCTGATAACACTTGGCACTCATGGGGGTTTTCCATCTACACACTCTGTGCATAGAATCCCAGTAATTGATCTTGACAACTCGGCTCTATGGGCTGCTGGTCAGGAGGCAGTGGAAGTGAAGGTTCACAGGCTTATCATGCGAGATTTACAGGCACCCACTTCTTCCCCCCATGAGTTCTTGGTCCCCACACCTCCAATTCTCATGGCAAGTTTCAGGCACAGTCCCATTTTTAACATGTCCTTCTGGGTCCCCATCAGGATCAGGATCACAGCTCCTCAGATCTCACCAGTGCCAATTTTCTCAGGTTGTTTAAATGTATCCCAGGTTCTAGCTTGAAAATGAAGAAGGTAGAATGAGCTGCAGCTTCCTCTGGCATGGGGAGCATATCCCTTCATGTTTCTGAAATGATCTTGCAAGTTCCAGTCTTCCAAGATGTTTCCTACAGAATGGGAGAGAAATAAAACAAAATCAAATACAAGAAAAGACATTTCACTACTGCAAAGGAGAGAGAAAAAAGAACTGAAAAATTACACCCCTTCCCCTGTCCCAGCATTCTTTCTCTATGGCAAAAGCTAGACGCAAATGAGAGGACCTCATTAGTTAAATGCTAGACTGTCTCTCCACGTTTGGATGAAGGATAAGTCCAATGTTACCCAAGAGCCCACTGATATGAAGAAAGGACAAATAGACATTGATAGTAAAAGCTATTGGGGTTTCCCCACTTCTAATGTGTTCTAGCTCTGATAGAAACCAAGCCTGGTTGTGCCACATGCACTAAAATTTAAACCCAAGTCTATAGGGCTTGGCGCCTAGCTTGGAGAATGGGATGTGATAAGTCTCCCAGTTGTGACTCATGCTGCCCAATTCCTGACAAATTACTTGGATATTTGGCAACAGTTAAATGAAGTGTCCCCTCCAAGGATATCTAAAAACACCTTTATGAACATCTAAGAAAAGATAGTCACATACACAATGATGTACAAAAATGTAGGGGGTGGGCAGGGAATATCTTCTGAAAATTCACAGAAATCCCATAACACCACAGCATTAATAATCAAATGGTCATAATTACTCCTGAGTATCATCTGAGTAATTTGAAGTCAGATAAATATGAGGCTAATAAACCCATAAGAGCCAAGATTTTTAATTTAAGTGAAAAATCTAAAGAACAGAGCAATAAAGGGGGAAAAATTACATAGACCAGTTTAACTAAACACTCTAGAAAATCTGATTTTACAAGCTCATCCATTCTACAAATACAGCTTCTTGTGAACAATTTTACCTTAACAGTTCCCGACTGTGGGTTTTAGGGAGAACTGCTCAGCAATCCATTTACAGTGGCTGTAAATTCCTCAGACAATACATCAACTACCCAACATGAAAGTCACCAACTCCCTGAAGTTTGATCTAATCTTTGAAACATCACAATTTTGACATTCCCTTATTTTAATAAGACATTGGGACTCTCTGAAAACCTCTAGTCACTCTTCTCCACAGAAAGGGTTTCAAATTTTCAAAAGCCTGTGTTCTCCATTCATGTTCATCCTCAATGTTTCCTGATGTGGGTAAGTTCCATTCCAGCCCTCCTGGACCTTTAGTTGGCATGAAGTTGAGGATCTTGGTGGAAGATGAGTCTGAAGAAAACTAAGAGCCACAGAAAGCAAGGACTCCCATATAAACTCCTCCAGATGACTGAGCAGTACAGCAGTGTCTTTAACTGGCATCCTGATCAATGCAAAATCCAATCTAAGGGAACAGAATTTGGGAATCAGTAAGCCACCTGCAAGAAACAAAACAGAAAAGGGTTTGTTCTTCAGGTGGGAAAGAAGAATGCTGGTAAGACCCAGGTGAGATGGTAAGATGCTGGTCAATAGTTCTGAGATCGAGAGCAATACAGGGTCCTAACATACTTGAGGTCCTAATAACTTGAGGCTGGAAAAGAAGCCGGCAGAAGTCCAGTACTCCAAAATGGGAACCCACAATCCAGTTTAGGAGGTTATAGCATCATGAACTGCACTACCCGAGGTTCATCCCAGGCCACCAGAAATGCAGCAAGATGGGTACCATGCTACAAGGCTGGTGGGTCAGAGCTGAATGATATGCAAGCCTCCTGACCAAAGTCCTAAGCAGAGTATAGGCTTCAGGGAGTAGACATGAGTATCTGTCCTGGAGTGGCTAGGGCCCAGGATGACACACACAGAGTTCCCTTGCCCTTGTTGAGTCTGTGAGATAAATGACAAAGATGAGTATCAGGCTTCAGATGTTCTAGGTGCAATTCCATCACTGACACATAGAGGTGTCGCCCACAAACCCCATGTTAGGACTCCTTTAGAAATGTACTCAGAAAGGACGAATACCCAACTTTTGCAGCAACATGGACGGGACTGGAAGAGATTATGCTGAGTGAAATAAGTCAATCAGAGAGAGTCAATTATCATATCGTCTCACTTATTTGTGGAGCATAACAAATAGCATGGAGGACAAGGGGTGTTAGAGAGGAGAATGGAGTTGGGAGAAATTGGAAGGGGAGATGAACCATGAGAGGCTATGGACTCCGAAAAACAATCTGGGGGGTTGGAGGGGGGGGGGGGGGGGGAGGTTGCGGTACCGGGTGGTGGGTATCATGGAGGGCACGGATTACATGGAGCACTGGGTGTGGTGAAAAAATAATGAATACTGTTTTTCTGAAAATAAATAAATTAATTTATAAAAAAAAAAAAAGAAAGAAATGTACTAGTTAGTCAGTATCTGATGTTTCTAAAGGCTTGGAGGAATCTATTTATCTTTATATTTTGAATACATTATTTAGTTTTCTGTTAGACAGCGGGTATTTGTCACATTTTAACATCTCTTAAATCAGGCTTCATCGATGAACAATAGCCACTCTTGGCCTCATGGTCTTCATCCCAGAGGTGCCATTGCTGGCATGCCCATGAACTGGGTAGTTATTCCTGGAGCTTGTTTGGACAGCTGCCAACCCTACACATTTCAACGGTTACAGCATTTAAAGACCACTTGAAGAAGCAATATAATTTCTGGTTGCCATTGTCTTAAAAGATCAAAAAGTCCTTGCTTCAAAACATGCAGAAATGTTATAAGGGGCCCACAAGAAAATGGAAGAGAAACCGAAGAGGGCTCCCAATGGCACAGAGGACAGAAACAAATGGAAAACCATGGACGCTGATGACAGACCTAAGAAAATGATTCAGAGAATCTGACTCTCAGTGTGAATAGGCTTAAGGAACACATTAACCAGTTTACTTTGCTTTTATTTTCCTTTCTATTGGGTGCAAAAATGAGGTATGATTTTAGAATTTTAAAATGTCTAAATAAGCCTAAAAGAAGTCTTTTGGTAAGTTTTAAGTGAAAATTCTTTTGGTAAGTTTTAAATGAAAATTTAAATGAAAAGACAGTATAACTACTTAATTCGAAGAAAATTTTCTTTATTAGCACTACACAAAATACAGTGGCTTACAGTCAAGAATTCAGTGAAATACAGCAGTATTTCTCATTTTTCCAGGCTTTATTCTTTTACTTGATCCTTTCAACAACTTTCTCTCACAACCACCATCCCATCCAGTGTGTTCCAACCAAACCAATCTTGAAGTAACTCACGCTGTAGCAGAGAATGCTGGAGCTCACTAACACCCCTCTTTCTCCTCTTCTCCCAGGGCACAACTAGGTTACAAATTCCAGTCGCATTCGAGTGACACCGTGGCTGTATGAGCTCTGACCAAGGAAACACTAGTAGGAGTGATCATGCCACCTCCAAACCTGGTCTCTGAAACCACTCATGTAACTCTCTCTGAACCTACTTTCTTTCATTTTTTATTTAAATTCAATTTAATTAACATATACAGTTTTATAAGCTTCAGAGATAGAATTCTGTGATTCACCAGTTGCATACAACACCCAGTCCTCATTACTTCAAGTGCCTGCCTTAATGCCCATCACCCAGGTACCGCATCCGTCTCCCCTCTCCTCCAACAGCCTCAGTTTGTTCCCCATAGTTAAGTCTTTTATGGTTTGCCTCCCTTTCTGTTTTTATCTTATTTAATTTTTCCCTCCCTTTCTATGATCCTCTGTTTTGTTTCTTAAATACCACATATGAGTGAGAACATATGATAAAGGTCTTTCTCTGATTGACTTATTTTGCTTAGCATAATATCCCCTAGTTCCATCCACGTCATTGCAAATGGCAAGATTTCATTCCAACGGCTGAGTAATATTCCATTGTATGTATATACCATATACCACATCTTCTTTATCCACTCATCTGTCAATGAACATCTGGACTCTTTCCATAGTTTGGCTGTTGTGGACATTGCTGCTATAAACATTGGGATGCAGGTGTCCCTTCGGATCACTACATTTGCATCTTTCGGGTAAATACCCAGTAATGCAATTGCTGGATTGTAGGGTAGCTCTATTTTTAACTTTTTGAGAAACACCCCCCTGCCCCCACCGTACTGTTTTCCAGAGTGGCTGCACCAGCTTGCATTTCCACCAACAGTGTAAGAGGGTTCTCCTTTCTCTGCATCCTCATCAACATCTGTTGTTTCCCGAGTTATTCATTTTAACCGTTCTGACTGGTGTGGGGTGGTATCTCATTGTGGTTTTGATTTGGTTTCCCTGAGTCCCTCCACCCACTTTCTGCACCCTCCCCACACTGAGCTAGAGATGGTCCCATGGAAACGGTGGAGCCATGGTTAGAACCAGAGGGGACCCCCAGCCTGAATTCCTGACCTACAAAGTGAAGCAGAACTCCCACGGCCACAGATGACTGCTAGAAATGAAGGACCAGTTCTTATTGTTTAAACCACTGAAATATGGTGGATGCTATTGCTATTTGTAGTTACAGAGATTTTTTTTTTTTTTTTTTATCCTGGCAAGCACATTCACACCTCAGGCTTGTATACCTGCTGCTTTTTCTTCTCCAAGACATTCATGGGCTTAACCTCTCACTTCATTTAAGTCTATACCGAAATGTCACATCCTCAAAGATGCCACTCCTGACCTTTCTACCCATCTATCTATGCTGCCTTATTTTTCTTCATACCACTAATCATTATATGATATTATATTATAGGTTTATTTTTTTTTAATATTCTACAAGAACATTAAACTTTTTTTTATTCAATGGCATTTCCCCCTTCTGCCAGCCCTGTGCCTAGAAACACGCCCAGTACTAAGTAGGATGTCCATAAATATTCGTTGAATTAATTAATGACTTCATTAACTATAAGAGAGAAGTAAAACGGGTTAAAGTGTCATGGCCACTATAGACAAAGATACTGAGTTACAAAGAGAATGAGTGGCATCTGGAGTTTGAAGCACTGGCAAAAAATAAAATAAAATAATAAGATTAGTGAACTTACTGGTGAAGTTCTAATTAGTTAGATGATCAAGTCATGGCAAAAAGTAGAAATTTCAAACAAGTACCTAAGCATTGGTCAATATCCTTCAAAACTCAAGATGCAAAAATAATTGACCATACTTTTCCTACCTTTTCATTCATCCTAGACAATTATACTCTCCTGATACAAGGAAACGGCTCAAAATAAGCTCATTGTTCCAGGGCCCCCAGCCTGCATTCCAGCAACACCAGGACCAATCGTATTTTCAGCTACATGAACAGTTCCTTGGGGCTTCTTACACCCACACTGACTCTTTCCTTTCCTTTCCCTCTACTCTACATGCACCCAGGCCTCACAAATATCTCCCAAAAATCAACTAATAATCCCTTAATAAGGGGACCACAATCTGAACCTTCCCAGAATTCCTAAATGCCAGGTTTAACATTGAATATCTCTTTTCTTGTGCACAGAGAACGGTTGAGCATTGCCCTCTTACACCATATCACTGCACTTGAATTTCCATGTTTTCTTTTCAGTATCTGTGCTGGACGTGGTTTTGGGGAAAATGCTAACATTGGTAAAAAAAAAAAAAAAAACCATTCTTGGGCCTTTCTTTAGCCCCTTCGTCAATGGCTAAACTCTCCAGAAATCAAAGCTGTGCCTCCTTTTGGCCTGCCTTCTGAAACAGTATCACATGTGCTGGACCAACATTCCCCAAAGTCTATTCCCCAGAAGAACATTTGTGTGCAATTGTCCATTGTAAATAGATTTATGCTCAGAGAAGTTGGGGAAATCCTGTGTCTGACACACCAACTTCACAGACTCACATTGCATAAAAGCATATTAAAAGTTTTGAGAAGCGCTAAGGAGTGTAACTTTGTTTAAGCCAGAATTTCCTGAAATTACTTGAAAAAAGAATCACTTTCTCTCTTAATGTCTATTAACTTCCTACCGAATTAGTGTTCCTTGAAAAGCATTCTGAAAAATGTTGCTCTAGGTCTTTATAATCTATTTCACACACATCCTCCTGACCAACACTGCCACTCAAGCCAAACAGTGTTGAAAAAAAAAAAATCAATTTACAATTTAAATAATTTACACTACTCCTCGAACATCTGCATGTGTGTCTCTGGGGCTGTTGCAGTCCTGACTCAGTCTGGTACTTGAGCTGTCCTTGAAGGCTCTGTCGCCTCCTGCCCTTCCCTTTGGCATTTGCTCAGCTTCCTTTGGCCAGATCCAACCGTCCTTGCTAAAGAGTCATGTAATGGCTCTGACCTGAAGAGACCCAGCTTTCTGAATCCTTTTGTTCTTCTCTTCATGCTTCAATCTTTCTCCCAGGCATTCTGCTCCATGTTTCCAAATGTTCCCTGACGTTTAAACAATTGCCTCATGAACTATGATTAATTTGATGATGGGAAGAGTCAGGGTAGACAAGAGGCCAGAAAGGCAATCATTCGTGGCTTCCAAATCCACTGTAATTATCTCTGTAGATGAAGAGAGAGGCAATTTGGAGAATCCAAAGCAGTTACCGGTTGGAACCTCTAGAACCACGTTAGGCAAACTGGTGGACAAACCCCACCCCCACCTCATGGCCATTCCAGTCTATAAGGGCCATCATGGAATTTAAGTGACATTCAGAGCCTCATCCACTCAACCATTCAGGCCAACTGATCTCATAAGAGGAAACAGCAAAGGGAATAGACACCACCTCAGCAACAAGGCAAATGCTAACTGACCGATCCCCACAGGAAGCTTCTGGGGGCTTGTAGTTATAGAAAGGGTCTCTGTGAAATCAAAAGACAGAAATGGGAAGAGGCTGGTGCACTGAGTGAGCTTCACCTTCTGAATAAGTGCCATGCACCTGCCCTAGACCCCATCATCTCTGGGGGATGCCAACATGGATAGCATGAACCCAAGCCTCCAAGTTTTAGATCGTGGGAGTAGGCACAGCTACAAGAACATGAGAGCTGAAAGTCACAAAAACTTATTATGCTGCTGGTTCCATTTCCAGTCATTTTTGAGGATGAATCAATGTTTATCTTCAACCCCTTTAAGAGCTTGTAACATGGCTGCTTTCAGGATGGCTTAGTCACATTTGTTGACAGCTTGGAGAACACTGTGGTGTTCTTACTCTTCAGAGGACTCCTTAGGCTGAAGTTACCAACATAGGTCTGAAGCTAGTTAGACGTGGAGTGTTGTCAGGTCACAGCGCTTGGCAGCATCAGAACGCTCCCCATGCATAACAAATGGTATTCAAGAAAGTCACTAGGAGGGATGCAAGACATTAATGAAGAAATAGTTTAAAATAATAAATAATCATACAACAATGTTTTTGCATGCGTAATAAAAAAGACAAACTAGCTCACAGAACTTGCAGATCCGTGGAAATAATTAACGAATGAGAGGAAACATGAAAAAGAAACATTACAGGAGCTCCTGGGTGGCTCCCTTGGTTAAGCATCTGCCTTTGGCTCAGGTTGTGATCCCAGGGCCCCTTGTTGAACTCCTAGCTCACCGGGGAGTTTGCTTCTCACTCTCCCTCTACCCTTTCCCCACCCAGCTCCTTGTCTCTCTCTCTCTCAAATAAATAAGCAAAATCTTAAAAAAAAAAAAAAAAAAAGAAAGAAAGAAAGAAAAGAAACATTACAAACCTTCATTCTTTCCTTATTCTACCCAACCCTCTGAAACAAGAAAGAGCAAAGGAGTAAGAGAGTTAAGAATCTTTTGAACATAATCTCTTTCTTTGAATATGTGTTATCATTTATACCTGGCCCTTCAATTTAAAACATTCGATAGTGACCAACAGTATCCCCTCTCTCATAATAAACATGGATAGAAATAATTTTACTTGCTTCCATTTTTATCTAAAGATAGCTAAAATCCCATCCATCACTCATCTCCATAGCTTGTACTGAAAATGTTTCTATTGAAAACGATTCCTGTGTACAGAACATTCTATCACACACTCTCCCCACTGCCAGCAAAGCTAAATAAATCAGTGAGTGACCCACGCTGTTCAAGGTCATCTTGTGTCCTCGATACTGCTCCTGCTTCTTTGGATATTCCTTCTATGCTCCTTTCCTGCCCTAAGACTCCTTTGTCTAGAAAAAGAAAAATAGAGTAGAGAAATCCAGTAAATAAGGAGTTTCAAACAGGCTTAAAACTGCAATCTCATTCCATATGAAATCAATTAAAGGGAGAATAAACTTTCTTAGAATTTTTACCATTTTTAGAATATTACTGAGTCTTACTCAAAATATGGAGATTTTGTTTGTTAGCCTTTTAAATGTCATTGCATATGACCTCTTGACTCATGCAAAAACATAATGATCTATTTGAGAAGCAGCAACTCAAGTTTTCTCCTGACCAGCAAGATGTGTGCTTTTTCCTCCTCCCCACAGCAAACACATATATTGATATTGATCTGTTGTCAAAAGGTGATTCCTGTACAAAATTAGTCTGCAAATCACCTTGCACCTAACTAGATGTCTTCAAGTACAAACATGAAGATGATTCATCTTTTCAAAACAGAATCTAACTGGCAAAAATGTTGTATTGCTTTAATTTTGCCTTTGGATTTAAAAAAAAAAAAAAAAAAAGACAACTCAGCTATTACAGAATGAACTACTTCATCTCCAACACAGAGTCTGACTGGACCAGGAGAGCCCATAAACAGTCTGCTCGCTTTAAGAACAGCTGGTTGACTCTCCGATAGCAGTCAGCAAATTTTCTAGCTGTGTCAGAGCCTGCCTGAGAAGGCAAATAGGGAAGTAAGAATATTTCTTAGGCAGGTGGGACTTCTCAGATCAGCCGGCAGCTTAGGAAACTCAATAGTTCAATTCCCTGGGCATCCAAAATTCATCATGTGGCCCTGATCAGCCTCTTCTCCCTACTCGAGATTCAGCCATTGGAGAAAACCTAATTATTCTTCATTGCCATCAGCATCTTCATCATCACTGTCATGCTCCTCACCCAAAAGAATCCATCAGACTCCACCTGTACATGGGGTAGTGCTTGATGCAGTGCAAACACGAGGGAAGCAATCTCTCCTCCCCAGATCTCCCACTCTGCCTCCTCCTGAATCTCATTCATCACCTTGTTTTGGAATTAATGGAGCAGGTGTGTGCAGACATAATCTGGGACACCTCCACACTGGAGACTTACTCATTCTTGCTCACCATACCACCCTGCAGAGTGATGCTTAATTCAAAAGAGGATTTCCTTTTTTTTTTTTTTTTAAGATTTATTTAGCCATTTGAGAGAGAGAGGGAGAGAGAAAGTAGGGGCAGACACAGAGGGACAGGGAAAGAGAGAACCCTCCAGCAGACTCCATACAAAGTGCAGAGCCCAATGCAGGGCTCGATCCAGGACCTTGAGACCATGACATGAGCCAAAAACAAGAGTCGCACACTCAACCTGTTGAGCCACCCAGGTGCCCCCCCCCAAAAGAGAATTCTAAACAGAATTCAAGTGGAACCTAACCAAAATTCATCATCCAACTTGAAGCCTCAAAGTGATCATTTGTCAAAAGATATTTTAGGGGCGCCTGGGTGGCTCAGTGGGTTAAAGCCTCTGCCTTCAGCTCAGGTCATGATCCCAGGGTCCTGGGATCAAGCCCCGCATGGGGCTCTCTGCTCAGCAGGGAGCCTGCTTCCTCCTCTCTCTCTGCCAGCTTCTCTGCCTACTTGTGATCTCTGTCTGTCAAATAAATAAATAAAATCTTTAAAAAAAAAAAAAAAGATATTTTAAGACATTTTGATAACTATACGTTTAAAAAAATACAGATTAAAAATATATAAGAAAATCTTTTTTATTTTTGTTCATGTGAGAAAAAAAGAATGAAGTCGTTAATCCAAAGCAGAACTTAATCAAGTCATCATGAATATTTGCCTTTGGGATGTTATGTGATTTTTATACAATGATTCAATGTGTTCTCAAGTCCCACTAAGACCAGTTTGCATTCCTTAAGTACTCTGAGCAAAGTTGTGGGGAGTATAATTCATCATGTCCTGGGTGGCAGGGGAGTCAGTGAGAAATGAATTAAGCAGAGTCCATGAACCAGAGTATGATAAATGGGAGGAGGTGGGGGAGGTGCGCGGGGACATGAAGTGAGATGTGTATGAGGGTATCTAAGTGTGTGTGTGTATGTTTGTGTACCTGCCTATGCTTAGCCAAACCTTATTATACTTACCTAAGGATCAAAGCTCTGACACAGTGTGTTTGATAATCATCTTTTAAAAGTAGTTCTCACGTGGAACTTATTTAGTTAATTTTATTTATCAATAGTTGTATATCACTCCCTGTGTGTCAAGTTTTGCTCTAAGCTAGGGGCCAGCATACTGTGGCCAAATCCAAGCTGCTGCTTATTCCCATCCATAAAGTTTTACTGGAACATAATCATGAGCTGTGAAATAATAGAAAATATGTATATTGGTCTCAATCCCCAGGGCCCGGCACAGAGTTCCTAAAACCCTTGTAATTTCCTAAGTGATAAGAACAGTAGGAGCACCTCTTTTTCTAATATTTGTTCACTGACCCTGGCTGACATGGGCGCCCCAAACCCTTATACATTCTTCAGTGATAAGAGCACTAGGAACATCCTTTTTTCCAGAGGTGGCTTCTGGAGAGTCCTTGGACCAGGGCTGATCATCAGAAGCATGAAGCCATGATTAGAAGCTTGGAATTTTCAGCCCCACTCTTCCCACAACACCCCACTTCTCCAAAGAAGGGAGAAGAGCTACAAACAGAGTTAATAATTGATGTTGCCTCCAAAAAATCCCAATAACATGGATTTCAGGAGCTTTCGAACCTGGTGAACAAATGGAAGTGGGGGGAGAATGGTGTGTCCAGAGAGGACAGGAAAGCCCTGCACCCCTTCCCACATACCTTGCCCTATGCATTTCTTCCATCTGGATGTTATTCTGTGTTCTTTATCATATTTCTATAGCATTAAATTGGTAAACATTAAGTTAGCAGTTTTCCTGAGTTCTAGGAACCATTCTGGCAAACTAATCAAACCTGAGGAGGAGGTCAGGGGAACTTCAGACTTCTAGACACATGGTCAGCAACACAGGTGGCAACCAGAACTTGCAAATGACAACCAAAGTGAAGAAGGGCAGCTTCGTGGGACTGAGCTCTTGACCCGTGGGATAAGATGCGATTCCAAGTAGATAGAGTCAGGACAGGGTTAAAGTGTAGGACACCCAGCTGGTGTCATGGAGAATTGCTTGGTGTAGAGGAAAAAGTCCACACATTTGGTGAACAGCAGTGTCAGAAGTGAAGTAGTGTGTGTGAGTCGCAAAGGAGACACATAAGAGGTGGAAAATTGAATTTTTCAAATACACACACATTTATTTACGTGATGTTGATGGGTGTTTTCATACGAAAATAGTTGTGACAGAAACCATATGGCCCACAAAACCCAACATATTTACTATCCGGCATTGTACACAGAAAGTTTGCCAACATCTATCCCGAGTACTTTACAGCTACTAACTCCTTTAGTGTTTATAACAACATTATAAAACAGATACTCTTGGGCGCCTGGGTGGCTCAGTGGGTTAAGCCGCTGCCTTCGGCTCAGGTCATGATCTCAGGGTCCTGGGATCGAGTCCCGCATCGGGCTCTCTGCTCAGCAGGGAGCCTGCTTCCTTCTCTCTCTCTCTCTCTCTCTCTCTGCCTGCCTCTCTGCCTACTTGTGATCTCTCTCTGTCAAATAAATAAATAAAATCTTTAAAAAAAAATAAAAAAAAAATAAAACAGATACTCTTATTGGGAGAAATAATCCCTTCACACCCAGCAGATGAAAAACCTTTCCATGAGGCTTTCACCAGCTTCTTAAGGACATGGAATCGGAGTAGAGATGAAGAATCCACAACATCCAGGATTTCTGTATCCAAACCACTCTGTGGGTAATGAACTCAGAAAAGAAATAGAAGGAGAAAAACAAACACACCCATATCAGAAAGAAAGACTAAATGATATGGTACTCAGGATAGTTCTGAGTGACCATTTTATAAAGAGCATTGAATGCAAAAACCACCAGAGAACGAGAATGGGATATGGAAGAAGTTCAGAGGGCCAAGAGGAAGTCATGGAGCAGGATAATAGGAAAAGGAAGTGTAACATTTATTGTATTGGTGTTCTGAAAAAGAAATTTATAAAGGAAAGAAAAATAATTGAGGTGATAATTCAATAATTCTTTCCATCAAAAAAACAATAATTTCTTTAAAAGACCAGAACCTACACACTGAAAGACCCACCAGATACAAGGGAAATGGATACAGAATTATCAACTCTGAGACATGTATTCATAAAATATTAGACCCGAAAGAGCCTCCTGCCAAAAGGAAAAAATAACTTTCAAAGGAAAAAAAAAAAATTAGGTTGGTATCAAACTTCACCAAAACAACTTACAAAGCAAGACAACGCAGAACAATATTTTTAGGAAACTTTGACAAAGTGTAAACTAAGTACATTATATCCAAACCAGCTGGTTTTCTAGTTTCAAGATACAGGAAAAGGGTTTATCCCAAAACTAAGGAAATACTATACACACGTGACCTTTCTAAGGAATCTGGACGAAGATAAGCTTCATCTAATTCAAAAATATTAGGGCAGACTTTTCAAAGGACTGGGCATCCTGCATATGCAAGTGTAGAGGTAGGAATAGAAGGAGAGTGAGTCATGGGCTCTGTCATAATATGTAAATCCTAGATGTTCTGACAATGTCAAAAGGAAGCAAAGGAAAAGGAAAAGGGAGAAAAAGGAATAAGATAATTATCCATTGTCCAGGCAATAGATGGGAGTCAGATTTCACAACTTAAAACCGACAAATACTAAAATAAATAGAAATAAAAGGGATTTAATGGCACTATAAAATGTATTAATTCTAAACCACTAGAATAAAAATCAGAACTTTCCTCAATACCAAAATATTTTTTTTAATCAAAGAGGGTATACAAATAGAGAAACACAGTAAATGTAAAATAACACACATAATAATCACAACATAATGTATGTATAAAACATATCAGGGCAGAATTGTGATGCAACATTATAGTCATATCAATAAATATAAGTGGGCTTAAATCACCTATTAATAGAAAAGGATATTTAAAATTGGCATATAAAGCAAACCCTAACTCTATGCTATATGCAAGAGAAAGTTAAAATGCTATCATTGAAAATGACTCAGAATAAAGGAGTGGCCAAAAATTTTACCAAGTAAAAGAGACCCGAGGTTGCGATTCCGTTTTGTTTTGTTTTTTTTTTTTTTTTTTTGAGAGAATGAGCGCAAGTGCAAGTGGCAGGGGAGGGGCAGAAGAAGAGGGAGAGAGAGAATCTTAAGCAGGCCCCATACCCTGTGCAGAGCCCAGTGCGGGGCTTGGTCTCATGACTCTGAGCTCATGACCTAAGCTGAAATTAAGAGTTGGAGGTTTAACCAACTGAGCCACCCAGGAACCCCAAGAGCAAAGGTCATGATTCTGATAGCAGACAAAGTAGAATCCAAGACAAAATGCATTCCATGAGACAGAGTGCTTTTTTCTAACATTCTAAAAATGTTTTATAATGTCTTAAATAATGTAAATGCTCTGTAATGTTAAAATGTTTTCTTAATGTTAAAAGCCACATTCCACAATGAAAATTAAAAAGTTATGAATACCTAGGCACCCAACAACCCAGCAACCACCTAAATAAAACAAAAATTATGGTGCATAAACAAAGAATTTTGGAACACCAAAAAAAAATTACATTAAATTAAAAAGAAAATTATGGGATATGCAAGGAGAAATAACTGGAAACACTCTGACACATTAGTCTCAGTGCAATATAGGTCAAATAGATCAAAATGGCAAGTTTATAAAATATGGGAACAACAGAGTGTGGATCTTGTAGACATCTTGAACACTACATTTTGATAATAAAGAATATACCTCTTCTCATGTGTATCTGAAATAAAAGTTTATCATATACTTACACTCAAAGAAAAATCAGTTCTGCACAGCGGAAATACTACAAATAGTACTCTCTGGTCACAAGGCAAAAATGGTTGACAGTAACATTAATGCCCACAAAAAAGGCCTTTCTATTTGGAAATTAAAAGATCTTATAGTACACAATTAGAGAAAATATAACAATTAGAAGTATATACATATAATTTCTGGAAAATGACGATTATGGAAACACTACATATCAACACAGAGATTCATGAAAGGAAGGATCAGAAGAAATACATAGCTCTAAACATCAGTATCAATTAAAAAATAAAAGAATAACAATAAGTTGAAACTAGAAAAGAGCAGGTAAAACAAAAGAAAGAATAATGAAAGAAAGATTAATGAGTTACATATAGTTAATAATAAGAGATTACAATTTCACAGCAGAAAAATAAGAATTTAGATGAAATGGATAAATTCCTTAAAACATCCAACTCATGAGAACATACATGAGGAGGAAAAAAAAGGAAATTTAACTAGTCACACATCAACTTTTAAAAATGAATCTATAATTTACAATCTTCCCTCAAAAAATCTCAACCCAGGGACACCTGGGTGGCTCAGTCTGTTAAGTGTCTGACTCTTGGCTTCAGTTCAGGTCATGAACTCAGGATGGTGAGATTGAGCCCTGTGAGGATCTCCACACTCAGTGCAGAGCCTGCTTGAGTTTCTTTCCCCCTCCCTCTCTGTCCCTCCTGGCTCCTCCCCTCTGCTCTCTCCCTCTAAAATAAATAAATAAAATCTTTTCTTAAAAACATCTAGGTCCAGGAGTCTTCACCGATGAATCCATTCAAACATTTAAAAAGAGGAGCCCCTGGGGGCACCTGGGTGGCTCAGTGGGTTAAAGCCTCTGCATTTGGCTCAGGCCATGATCTCAGGGTCCTGGGATCAAGCCCCGCATAGGGGTCTCTATTCAGTGGGGAGCCTGCTTCTCCCCCTCTCTCTGCCTGCCTCTCTGCTTACTTGTGATCTCTGTCTGTCAAATAAATAAATAAAATCTTAAAAAAATAACAAAAATTGTAATAAAAAGTACCTCAGAGAATAAAAAAGGAAAGGACTCCCTCTACTCATTTTATGAAGCCAGTCTAACATTAATAACAAAACATAACAGGATATTTCAAAAGAGAAAAACAGATGTGTTTCATCATGCTATTGTAAAGCAGATTTGCATATTACATCCTCTAAATGCTCTTGTACAGTAGTGTTGCCTCGCCATAAGACTTACTTTTCTGGGGAACATTTCTTTTAGTTCCCTTGACAAGGCAGGAGTCAAACATTTTGAGAGCTAGTAATTTAAGTCTCTCCTTAGCCAACTATAATTAAATAAATGGGAGTCCCTTGGATCGCAATACTTCGAAGGATTCTGAGGGCTCTCTCTCCAGCAAGAAAGGGTACCACAATTAATAAGCATATCACCATACTTTTGGTTGTAAGTAACAGAAAACTTGAGCAAACTAGCTTTATCAATATATCAATATGAAAAATTACTTCATATTAAGGAAAAGTGCTGACTTCAGGTGAAACTAATCCAACAACAACTGCACAATGTGCCAATCTTTTTCTGTCTAAGTTCTGCCTTCCATTCAGCCAACTCAATGCTGATCCTGGCTCTCCTTGTGAGTCCAAGATGGCTGCCGGAGGTCCTGGGATGCCATGCTTCCTCAGTCATATTCATCAATTTAAAGCTGCATCATCTTTATCCCAGCATTTCTATCTGTGGTCCTGAGATCCACTACACTTGAACTAGTATAGATCACATCCTCACTCTGAACCAATGGGATATAATAAAGAATGCTTTAACGTAGGTCACATACTCCACACCTGGAGCAATATGTTGGATTAGGTATCCCAGAATCACAGGCAGGTCTATTAAAACGGAGATGTTTGGGGTGGCTACTAAGGAGATAACCTTCTAATATTAGCAATGACCCCAGAGGCATGGAACAGAGAGTGACAATAATATACCAAGTATTTTTTTTCCCTATTCCAAATGTTTCACCTCGGATACTGATGGGTGGGAAAAGAGCAGGTGAGAAAGGACTGAGGAGAAACCACTGTCATCAGGGGGAACGGAGCAAGGGGGAAACTTACCTCGTGCTTCAAAGACATTTTATAGGGAAGTCTAACAGCTAGTCCATCTCTCTTATCTGTCCAACTAGCACAGGTAACCAGAACTAAATCATCACACCTCCAAGGATTTCTCTCCCCCTAGTGATGGGAACCTGCTAAGTCCTAGTCCACCTCCAAAGGCAGGGGACAGTAGACATTTTGTCTGTATGGCAGAGACAAAAAACAAATGCTTTCCAGACATTAAGCCACCTGCCCCACACTGGAAGGGCTGCAGTGTCTGGGCACCAACAGAAAGCCCAGCGGAGCATGTCTCTCCAGGGACCAGCAAGGAAGGAAGACATGGGAGAAAACAAGGATTGAGAGAAATACAAAGAGATGGAGAAAGGGGGGCACGCTGGTAAGACATGATGGATTTTTAGACAAAGGAAAACCTCTGGGGGCAAGGAACTGATGGAGCATTTCACCAGACCACAAGGCAGACATCACTTTCATTTCTTCTTCTTCCAGGTTCATGACCCCTGGAAGGACTTCCTAGAAACCACAGAGATCTACAGGCAGAGATTTCAGTATTTAACCCTTGCTTTCCTTCCCCTAACTCTAAGGCTGATCCATTCTCCCAAAACAAATTGCAAATAGAGAATCTCACTGCATACCCAGAAAACACATCCGAATAGAACGGGATATTGCTGAGCATTCAGTCTTGTGCTCCATGATGGTGGTGGAGGGTGGCGGGCAGAAATGCTTATCTGTGGCAGAGACTCACTCGTGTTCTGCAGGCTATCCTCCATTTGCCCTCCCTTCTTCCCCTCAGTGCCCCCGCTCTCTCCTCATCCACTTCCTACCCTCTCCACCCTGCCTCATGTCCTGGGAAGTTGACTTGTTCAAATGGTATCAATAGGCTTTTCTGGCTCCTAGTTAGGTCGAACCAGTGGAAACACAAGCATGGACTAGGAAGGTGGTGGAAAGAGACAAGGTCCGAGCACCTGTGGAGTCTTGCAGAGCGCTGACGGATTCCCGAGAAGGAGGCCCCATACTCAGATCCTGCAGCCTTTGCCACACAGTTCTTTCTCTGGGTTCCAGGAAGCTGTCCTCTTCGTCTCCATAGACTGCTGCCCACTCCCTGCATCCTCCGTCCCTTGCCCTGAGGAAGTGGTTTTTCAAACCCTGCCTTCTGCTTTGAAAAGAACTCATTGATTCAGTTCTCTTCAAATATCTGCCTTCCCCTCATGTTCAGCTCTTGAGTTTCTGAGTTTGGAAACAGACTCTCTGTAAAGAACAGTGGTAGCCTGGAGGGCAGGACCATGTTGCAATCAAAGAGCAAGGTCATGACAGTAAGGACATGTCCCTAATTGTCACTCCAGGATATTCTAAATTGGAAAATAAAAGGGAACACTGGCATCCATCCTTGTTGGACATAGAAAACCAGGACTGAATATCTTTTTTATTTCAATGCAATATCTGTACAATAAACATTTACATTTCAGAAGCATTTTTCCAAAATATTTGAGAAATAACCTTCCTCCCCAATCAGTATTTGAAATTGTTAGTAAGATTTTATTTTCTTCTTTTTTCTTCTGTTTTTATTTTTAAAGTCATTAAAAAAAAAATCATGCCCTGCTTGGCTATCCTGTTAAGATTCAACTCCTCAGCAGGGGTGTCCAATAGGAAAAAAAGTGCTAGCCACCAGTCCTGTAGACTGTGTGGCTTCAACCCAAAGGTCTGAGAGGGCTCAGATGACATGGTCCAACTATCTGTACTACTTTCCCTTATGCTGATTTCCATTCCCTTCTGAACATGCCTGCTTTATAATTCCCCTAAACTGACATCTTTAAAAGGAAACAAAAAGAAAATGTGTAAAACAAATGACTGCCATGTTTGGTCCAATCTAAATTGACCATACACCCCAAAGAAAGAGGGAAAAATGCTTAATTTTGTAGTCAGAAGACCTGGGTTCAAATTCTGACCCATGTACTTAGTAGTTGCGACACTTAAATGCTCAGATGCTCATATTAGTTATTTGTAAAGTGAGTATAATAAAATGTCCTCACCTGCACCATGTCATTGTGAAACATAAATAACGTAATTGACAAACAAGCATATAAAAATCTAACATGCCCAGCAAACGGATGTTTTTAAAATAATCTCTGATGATGGCTACCAGAGTGGA
This sequence comes from Mustela nigripes, assembly GCF_022355385.1. Classification (NCBI taxonomy): domain Eukaryota; kingdom Metazoa; phylum Chordata; class Mammalia; order Carnivora; family Mustelidae; genus Mustela; species Mustela nigripes. The sequence continues at coordinate 57,432,359 of NC_081566.1, forward strand.
GGCATGGAGGGGGTGTGAGGACTAGATGAAGGGGACTAAGAGTACACGTATCCTGACCAGCACTGAGTGATGTAGAGAACTGTTGAATATTGTACACCTGAAACTAACATAACACTGCGTGTTAGTATATTGGAATTAAAAGTAAAGAAATATACAGATGTTCAATCAAAGTATAAAATTCTATAAAAACTACAAAAGAAGACACAAGCAAATGAAAACACAAGTCATGGGTAGATAATAAAACTCAATATTATTTTTTAAAATCTCTGAAAAAAATAGTAGAATCTAAGCAATTTTACCCAAAGATTGTTCATCAGAATATTAAGTAAGGGCTTTGCAGTGATTCAGATGATATACATAACGTAGAATCTGCCTCAGAGTTTGCAACATAGTTAGTGAGACAAGCTGAACACACCTTTAAAATTATTAAAGAGTACTAGCAGGTGTATTCTGAGTGCCAAACTACATCATTAAAAAATATTAAGGGGTACCTGGGTGGTCCAGTTGGTTAAGCACCAGACTCTTGGTTTCAGCTTAGGTCATGATCTCAGGGTGGTAAGATCGAGCCCATGTCAGGCTCTGTGCTTAGCACAGAGTCTGCTAAAGATTCTCTCTTCATCTTCCTGTGCCCCTCCCACCTGTGCTCTCTCTCTCTCTTTCAAATAAATAAATCTTTAAAAAAAATAAGTCCTTTATGATTAGGGTTCAGAGAAGAAAAAGAGTAATGTGGATTCACTGATATTATCAAGAGAAGCCTTCATAGAGGAATTTTGAACGTAATAATGGTAGGAGTTAACACTTATTGAGTACTTCCTATGGACCAGGCATAATTTTAGGCTCTCTTTACATATTAACTTGTCTAGGGCTCATAACAACCCAATGAGATAGAACAATTTTTCCCATTTACAGAGGAGAAAACTAGGATTCACAGAGTTTAAGCAGCTTGCTCGGTGTGTACAATTAAGTAAGCAGAAGAGCTAACATTCAAACCTGGGCAGCCTGTCCCCAGAGTCCTGGCTTTGAACGTCTCTGTGCTACTTGTCCATGTTCAGGCACCTGCTAAGCTGCCAACCTCTGCGGGATGAGCTGCAGTGGTGCCGTGTCCCGTGGTAGACAGGGTGGCAAGTATGTCATTTGGGGGCTGCACACATGCAGGAGAAGAGAAATTACGTTGGGAACCAATCTTGTTTCTGCTTGTGTTCCGCTTGTGCTATTCTGCATTTGTCCTTTCTAAATTTCTCTGAATATGCATTCCTTTGATATGTCCACGCAAGACACGGGGCTCTTCCATAGAAGGAGAAATGAGAATATGGACAAACAGTATGGAGACGCATTTCTTTCTTCTTTTAAATATATGCTTTAGGGCAAATAGAAGCCCTAAAGGAGCGCTGAGCAGAATTTTTAAAAGGCTCCTCCACTGATTCAATCCATATGACTTCATGATGAAGGCCGGGCAAACTCAGATGAATGAGTTCACAGTGAGGTGACAGAAATCAGTCAGACTCTACTGCTGCCAAGTTCGCAGGATGATAATGTCACTGACTAAGAGGAAGCTAGTACTGTCCCTGACACTAAGTGTGGAAACCTTGAGATACATGACCTGGGGGCACCTGGGTGGCTCAGTGGAGTAGGGCCTCTGCCTTCAGCTCGGGTCATGGTCCTGGGGTCCTGGGATCGAGCCCCGTGTCAGGCTCTCTGCGCAGCAGGGAATCTGTTTCCTCCTTTTTCTCTGCCTGTCTCTCTGCCTACTTGTGATCTCTGTCTGTCAGATAAATAAACAAAATCTTAAATAAATTAATAAAGTAAAATAGATGACATGAAAGGAACTGTTTGTTGCAGGAAAGTTTGTTATGCATTTGTTATGCAGGAAAGTTTGTTATACATTTGATAACAAGAAAAGGCCAAGGGAATAGAATTCATATATCCTGGCATTTTCCATGTCCAGTGAATTAAAGAGAAATTTTACGTGACCTAAAACAATGCAGGAATAGAACCACAGATGTGACAGAAACATTGACAAATAAATATTTATACATTTATTATTTCATTCACCCATAAATCATTCAAGGTCTGTCAAAAAATTAACTACATGCCAAGGACTCAAAGCCTGTGCTGGGTGCCATGGATACAAAGATAAAGGAAGCATAATCCCTAATAAAAGATCATGATCTACTGGCAGAAACATATATACACAGATAAATATAATGTGATGAGCTTATGTTTAATTATAGACATGGGCACCAGGTCCTATAAGGGCATCTAGGGGACGGGGAGCTGGAGGAAACTTTCCTGGAGAAATGACACTTCAGTTGGGTGTTCAAGGGCCAGCAGCAGTTGTCCAGGTGAGGAGCAGGAAGATTTCCCACGAAGAAGACCTACTTGAGCAAACAACTGAAAATGAGCTAGAGAATAATTTACATATTCTCCGCAAGGAATGGCAGACAGCTCCTCAAACCTATGATGTAAAATGCAAGGTAGGAAATAGGGGGAAAGAATGCAGAGAGACAGTGGGGGTCAGGGCAGAACCAGCTTTCTCAGGACAAGGAGCTTATAGTTTACCCCACTGGCTGGTGGTTCTCAAACATTAGCAGGCTTCAGAATTCCCTGATGGGCTTTTAAAAATAAATTTAAAACAATAAAAACACAGGATGCTCGGCTTTGCCCCCAGAAGTTCCAATTCAGTAGATTTCAGCTGGGGCCTGAGAGTTTGCATTTCTAACAGGCTCCCATTGGACAATGCTGCTTCTGTTGCTCAGAAACCACACATCCTAGGCAATCAAAAGGACACAAGTGATTTCAAGCAGGACAGTGGTAGAGTGAGCTGCTCCTCTTTGAGCCTCAGGCTCCTGGCACAGGCCGGAGAAAGGAGTCCACTATTGAAAAACAGAGAATGGAGATTACTCTTCTATCTCAGATTCCTAGTCCCTTGGGATGAGATAGTAAGAATCATCCCATCATCTCCTTCAGAAAGTAGAATTCCCACCTCGAAAAAAGAATGAAAAGCCAGGGCTTTGCAATTAGAAAGCAAGGAGTTTATAGTAAGTAGAGGCACCCTGGACCTACCTTTCCCTTGGTCATTCAGAACACCTTCAGTTTGTGAATGACCCAGTATCACTAGAGAAATACTTCCCCTACCAACAGTGGAGAAGAAACTTGGTTTGTTTGTAATTCCCAATCTACCACACACCCGGGCTTTTTTGTAACTTATGATAAAAATGGATTACTATAATTCCAGTCTAATAATAAGAAAAATATGAGACGAATCTCAGATGGGAGATGTTCTACAAAACACCCCAGCTGTATGTCCTTAAAACCACCAAGGTCATCAAAAACAAGGAAAATCTGAGAAACCAACACAGCTAAGAGGAGCCTAAAGAGATACAATAATTAACTGCAGTGTGATGTCCTAGATGACATTCGGGAACAGAAAAAGAATATTAAGAAAAGGTACAAAAACCTGATTAATGTATGGGCTTTAGTTAAAAGTAATGTATCAAGATTGGTTCACTGCTTGTAACAAATGTAGAACAGTAATACAAGATATTAGTAATAGGAGTAACTGGGTAGGGAATATGAGAATTCTTTGAACCATCTTTATGATTTTTTAAAGGTTTATTTATTTATTTTAAAAAGAGAAAGAGAGTTGGTAAAGGGACAGAGGGAGAGAATCTTCAAGCAGACTTGTACTGAGCATGGAGCCTAACGTGAAGCTCAATCTCATGACCCATGAGATCACAGTCTGAGTCAAAAACAAGAGTTGGACACTCAACCAGCCAAGCCACCCAGGCACCCCTTGATGATTTTTCTATAAATCTGAAAGTGTTCCAAAATAAATAAATAAATAAGGTTTATCTTGTAAAAACAAAAAATAAAATGAACAAAGAAGATGAAAAAAAAGCTCAAACTTTATTAGTATATTCAGCAGACAAAATTACAGTTCAATAAATATAAGGACAAATATTATCTAGAAAAAAAGAATGACAAAAATAACACACTTTATTTACTGTAAGGTGTGAGTATAGATGAATAATGAATCACCAATATGTTCATAACTTCTTTTCATTCTTCTCATTCTAAACAAAGAGTTATATGTGCAAGAGGGAGTCTCAAATGCTTAAATGCACACTTTGAAGGAACATCATATTTTTCAATATCAAAATTCTTAACATGACAAATGAGCATGCTTTCTGCCTGTTAACATATCTAATCTAGTTCAGATTGATTACAGTGCTGCTCACTGGTAACTATATATCTAAATTGTTCCTGTGTTTTGTTTTAGTAACAAACCAGTACATAAACCAGTCTCACAAATAAAGGAGAGATATTTTATGCTCATGAACTAGAAGAATTAATATTGCCAAAATGTCCATATGACCCAAAACAATGATAGATTCAATGCAGTCCCCATCAAAATACCAATAGCATTTTTCAAAAAACTGGAAAAATAAAAATAAAATTTTTTGGAACTACAAAAGACCCTGAATAGCCAAAGAAATCCTGAGAAAGAAGAAAGATGGAAGTATCACAATTCCAGATTTCAAGATATACTACAAGTCTGTAGCAATGAAAACAGTATGGTATTGGCACAAAAATAGACACCTGGATCAAGGGACAGGATAGAGACCCCAGAAATAAACCCACATTTATATCGTCAATTAATTTAAGACAAAGGAAGAAAGAATGTACAATGGGGAAAAGACAGTCTTTTCAATAAATGGTGTTGAGATACTGGACAGCTACATGTAAAAGAAGGAAACTGGACTGTTTTCTCACACCATACACACAAAAAAAAATTCAAAATGGGTTAAAGACCTAAATGTAGACTTAAAAACATAAAAATCCTTAAGTGGGTAGGAGAAGAATCAATGAAACAAGATGGGATTGGGAGGGAGACAAACCATAAGTGACTCTTAATCTCACAAAACAAACTGAGGGTTGCTGGGGGGAGGGGGTTTGGGAGAAGGGGGTGGGATTATGGACATTGGGGAGGGTATGTGCTTTGGTGAGTGCTGTGAAGTGTGTAAACCTGGTGATTCACAGACCTGTACCCCTGGGGATAAAAATATATATTTATAAAAAATAAAAAATTATAAAAAAAAAAAACATAAAAATCCTAGAAGAGAACCCAGGCAGTAGTTTCTCTGACATCAGCCATAGGAACATTTTTCTAGATATGTCTCCTAAAACAAGGGAAACAAAAGGAAAAATAAACTATTGGGTCTACATCAAAATAAAAATGTTTTGCAGAGCAAACAAAATCATCAACAAAACAAAAAGACAGCCTCCTGAATGGAAGAAGATATTTGTAAATGATGTATCTGATACGTGGTTAATATCAAAATATATGAAGGACTCATATACCTTAACACCAGAAAAACAAGAAATATGATTAAAACATGGGCAGAAGACCCAAATAGACATTTTTCCAAAGAAGACATACAGATAGCCAAAAGACACATGAAAAGATGCTCAACATCACTCATCATCAGGGAAATGCAAACCAAAACCACAGTGAGATATCACTTCAGTCTTGTTAGTATGGTTAAAATCAAGAAGACAAGAAACAACAAGTGTTGGTGAAGATGTAGAGAAAAAGGAAACCTCATGTATATATGTGTGTGTGTGTGTGTGTGTGTGTGTGTGTGTGTGTAGATAGATAGATAGTTGGTGGGAATGCAAACTGGTATAGCTACTGTGAAAAATAGTGTGGACATTCCTCAAAAAATTAAAAATAATTCCTTTATTAGGTATTTACCCAGGGAAAATGTAAACACTAACTCAAAAAGGCAAATGCACCCCAATGTTCATTGCAGCATTATTTCCAATAGGCAAGACATTGAAGCAACCTAAGTGTCCATCAATAGATGAATATAAGGAAAAGGAAAATGAATGTAAACACAATGGACTATTACCCAGCCATCAAAAAAGATGAGCTCATGACATTTCATGAATGGCCCTAGAGGGTATTATGCTAAGTGAATAAGTCAAACTGAGAAAGACAAATGCCACATGATTCCACTCATAAGTAGAGTCTTCAAAAAATGCATAAACCAAAAGCAGAATTCGAATTGTAAATACGGAGAACAAACTGATGGTTGCCAGAGGGAAGTGGGGCAAGGGGCTGGGCAAAATGGGTGAAGGGGAGAGAAAGATACAGGCTTCCAGTTATGGAACCAGTAAGTCATGGGAATAAAAAGCAGAGCATAAGGAATCAGTCCATTTTGTGATAATTATGTAAGAGGACAGATGGTAGCTATACTTGTGGTGAACACAGCATAACATACAAACTTGTCAAATCACTAAGTTATACACCTGAAGTTAAATTAACATTGTGTGTCAAATACACTCAAATAAAAGAAATAAAAATAAAATTATTCAATCACTCTTACAAAAAAAAAAGTACCTAACAGACTTTCTATCGTGTAGAAACACTTAGTTTGTTCTGAACATCAAGCATTCTCAACTTTTCTTCTCTACAACCATTGGGCCTCAATATTCAATGGAAGTCATTTATAATTCATTTTCTATATGATCAGATGGTAAAGAGAATAATCCAAAATTTAACACATTGCACTTCACTTAATTTCTAATTTTTATTATATCCCTAGTGCATTGTTTATTTTAGCTGACTTTTTTTTCATAGCAAGACCTTCTCAGTAAAGAAAGTGGTGCACTGATTTCCTTCCACCCAACCTCCTTGATCTGGGTAAGCACTCCAGAAAGTTTCCTTTTCACTACAACTGTGACATCAGAGTGTATTTCCATACTGAGCTAACTCTGAAACATGCCTGTACATGTTGTAACCCCACAGTTTTATGCAATTTAGTTTTAAGTGTTGATAATGGGGCTGAAAAAAAGTAATTTTCAAAGTGCCATCATGTTCAAACTACACATATGTGAAAAGAATTGCAAGGTTAGCAATATCTGTGCATAAGTCAAGGTACAATAAAAGCCACATTGCTAGTACGCCTCTGAAAATTGAATCCAGCCATATATTTTTAAAGGTTAATACATCACAACTAATTGGAATTTATCTCACAAAATCAAAGTTGGTTTAACATTCTAAAAGCACAGCCTAAACAAACAAAAATAGTATTATTGCCTCGATAAATGAAGAAAACGCATTCGATACATTCCAACAGTAATTCCATTAATTCCTGTTAATACTCCCAGCAAACTAAAAATAGATGGAAAATTCCACAATTTGCTAACAGGCATCTACAAAAACACCTGACAACTAGTGTCATGTGTATTGATGAAAGACTGGATGTTTTCTTCCTGCTGTGAGCTGAATTGTGTCCTTCATTATTTATATGTCAAAGTCCTAACCCCTTGTACCTCAGAATGTGACTATATTTGGAGACAGGGTCCTTAAGAGGTAATCAAGGTAAAATGAAATCATACGAGTGGGCCCTAACCCAATATGGTTCGTGTCTTATTTTAAAAAAAAGATAATTAGGTCACAAACAAGCATGGGCACAGAGGAGAGACCATCCACAAGCCACGGCAAGAGGCTTCAGAAGAAACCATACCTGCCAGTATCTGGATCCTAGATTTCTGACCTCCCGAACTACATTTGTTTTAAGTCCTCAGTCCATGGTGTTTTGTAGTAGCTGCCCTGGAAAACTAATACACTGCCTACCATCAGGGAAAAGGCAATTGTGCCTTCTCCCTTTCCTTCTCTTCAATATTATCCTGGAGATGACAGTCAATTAAAGAAAAAGAAATAAAAGTTCAGAATGGGAAGAAAAAGTTAAAACTATTTCCGTCTGTAGACAAGATCATCTGTGTTGTATGAAATTTCCAAAAAAAGATATCAGAATTATAGAGTTTAGCAAGGTTGCTATTTATAAAATCAACATACGGAATTCTGCTATGTTTCCATACACTATATACAGCAACAAAAGAGGTGGAAACTGACATTTCAAAGCTCTGGGCAGCCGCTAAGTACCATTCATAGCACGTTAGCAATAAGCCAAGCTACAAGAAAAGGCAACATTGGCCTCCTTTCTCAGCCTCTTTGTAGACAATTACGTTTGTTGTTAGACTTGGTCTTTGCTTCACTCACGCACGCAGGAATACTCACCTACCGGTCAGCCACACCACACACACAACACAGATGCAGATGTCTACCCAGCGTCAACCACAGCCCTGTAAAGGTATGCTCCACTCTGGGTAAGCCCAATATGTGAAAATTGAATAGTCAAAACAGCTAAAGTAGAGGGAGGTTGCTTGCTTTACAAAAGAAGCAATCACACAAGCTGCTTTTAAATGGTCAGCAGTCTAAATGCATCGCAAAATAGCATCTGGCTTACACAGAACTGTTGGAACAGATCTACTGTGTAAAGCAAAATGAACCATTTCTTGAAAAGGCTTGTACCAGGGTCATGGTACAAGTGTCTTCCCTGTGCTATTACCTGAGGTGTTAAAATAGTGGATCCCTGGGAGGGAAGAGACATGGCTTTCTGATTTCCTGTAGGAACTTTTTCTTCTATTGTCTTAAAAGAACTTCACAATTAAAGAAATTGGGGTACTTCACAGAAAACCTTTGGTTTTTGTAAAAACCTCTAAGTTGGCCTTGCAAAGATCATAAAGCATCTTCATGCCTATTATGACACTTGATTTTCACGACAGCTGCATGGGATAGGCTGTGCAGAAGTCACTGTGCCCATTTAATAGGTGAGGAACATGGGAGCCCTCTTGATTCACAGAACTGGAAAAGCCAAGGAATGAGTCTGACTGAAGACACAGCTGAATCCATGATTTCAAATTACATCATTTGGACGTCCAATTTCCATCTCAGAGAAGTTAAATGTTTTACCAAAGGTCATGTGGTTCATCATTAGTAAGACCAGGGCCTGAATAGTGGTCTCCAAACTCCATATCTCACGCTTTCTCACAGCTTCTTCTGTTGAAAAAAGACAGAGGCCAGAAGTTCCCTGCCCAGGACTAATCATCCGCTGATCTTTATTCCCATACTCCTATTATGGTTCATGTCACATTGCATTATAGCTATTTATTAATGTATCTGTCTTCTTTGCTCATGAAGGCAGACACTGTCTCATTCACCACTCAATAGTTGTCTTTTAAATTGAATTATCATCAAATATATTTTATTAATGGCTTGTGTCAAAACATACTCTCTCTAACCACACACACACACACACACACACACACGAAAAAATACTTTAGAGGAGCTTTGAAGAGAAGGCCACAGAATTATCTCTTGCCTTTTCATGGATTATAAACTAAGACAAACAATATAGAGACACGTGGATGGGCAGAGTAAAATTTGATAGGATAGATTGAAAAAGACAACGAATTAATAAGAGAGCAAGTGTCATTGAAGGAAAATTCCCAGCACACACAAAAAAATGATATTGGCTCATAATCCTGGAAAATCCAAGACATCTGACTAAAAACATAGCTGAATTCGGGGTTTCAAATTATATCATTTGGATTTCCAATGCTTATCCCAAGCCTGATATGTCAAAATCTGAGCACCTAATCTTGCTCCGAAATCCAGTCCTCCTGTATCTTCTGCATCTCAGGAAATGGCACCCTTCAGTCTTTAGTCATTCAGGCAAAAATCCCTTGAAGGGTCAAAAAATGCTGACCCTTCTTTTTCTCTGACCCCCACATTTAATCCTTTCAAAATTGCAACAATCCCTACCACCACCCACAATGTTCCCTATCATCCTTCCTCATTTTTAATCCCACAGCATTTATCAAAATACTACACAATTTACCAAAGTGTTTTTGTTTAATGTCTGTCTTTTCCTACTAGAATGTAAATTCCTTTCTCCACCGGAGGACACCAGACTGTTCCAGGCAGAAACAGTGGACAGTTGATCCTTTCCTCTTCATCTGCGTTTAACTCTGACCTCTAAGCCCTAATTCTCATAAGGTTCCTTTGGGCTTTTTCTAGTGTCCCCTTTTCCACTTAGGGTCAGACCTTGTCCTGGAGCTAGGCTGCAGAGCACCATATGTGTCCCCAGTTGGGAAGGCTGAACACATCTTTCTGTGGACCCAGTTGGGAAGGCTGAACACATCTTTCTGTGGACCACCACAGCCAAATGTCTTTACTCCTTCTCCAGTCAAAATGAAGAAATACTCAAGCATATCTCCTCAGACAAATAGACCCAAAAAAATACATGTGTGTCATCATGGGCCAGGCTAGCGTTGGAGGGTATGGGGAGACACAGATGGCTGAATCAGAAGGAAATGTCAGCTCCCTGGCCTAGTGTCAGCCGGGTTCAGTTGGGACTGGACCATCCAGCTGTGAAAAAGACTGCCAGTTGGCCACTGATATCCATTTTGCTTTCTTTAATAACAGAACTCCTGAGTTTTAGCAGGCAGTCAGTATGGTTTTGTAAATAAACTCTGGCCAACAGCATGTGAACAGAAGTGATGTGTGCCACCTACAGGTCATGTCCCCAAAATGAAATGTGCCTGAGTTTTCCTGACTCTGTCTGTCTTTCTCCTCAAGAATGAATCATCTGCTTTGGACTCAGAGGTGGAGGTTCTAACCAGAGAACGCCTTTGCTCCACTGCAAGCCCTAGACCACTTCCTTCTGAGCTGTCACTGGAAGAAGAGATAAACTTCTGTCTTACTTGAGGGATCATACCTTAGGTTTTCTTGTTACAGCAGCCTCGCCCATACATTAACTAACACGATGACCACACTCAGAATATCTTTCTTGCCATCGAATATTTCTGGATCAAAGAAGAATGGTTGAGAGTTGTAGGAAGGGAGTAGAAGAGAAGTTAAAGACTCTATGGTCCAGATACAATTCTTCACAGAATGCGGGGGCTTCTGATTTCATAAAATGTTAGAGCTGCTATGAGTTTAAAGTAATCTCAATACCCAACTTTTTTATCAACATGGACAAGACTGGAAGAGATTATGCTAAGTGAAATAAGTCAAGCAGAGAGAGTCAATTATCATATGGTTTCAATTACTTGTGGAGCATAAGGAATAATATGGAGGACATGGGGAGATGGAGAGGAGAAGGGAGTTGGGGGAAATTGGACGGGGAGACAAACCATGAGAGACTGTGAACTCTGAAAATCAATCTGAGGGTTTTGGAACAGAGGGGTATGGGAGGTTGGGTGAGCCTGATGGTGGGTATTAGGGAGGACATGTATTGCATGGAGCACTGGGTGTGGTGCATAAACAATGAATTCTGGAACACTGAAAAGAAATTTAACCTACTAACTAAATAACTAAATAAAGTAATCTTGAGAAAAATAGCTTATATGCTATCACTAGCTAATTTTTACAAGATTTATATACAGGTGACCCTTGAACAGCATGGGTTTGAGCTGTCAAGGTACATTTACATGTGGACTTTTTACAACATAGCACTGTAAGTGCATTTCCCCTTCTTTAGGATTTTTTTTTTTTCTAATATGTTTTATGCCCATGAGACAGGTGTGGAGGGAGCCCAGCCACCATCTGGGCAGAAGGACCTTCCTCCAGCAGGAGATGCAACCCACCCTGTGTGTAGAGGTCCACAAGTTGAATATTGCTTATTGTCTATTTGGCCTCATTGCTTGGCCACATGGGTGACAAGGCACACGAAGCCCCACAAATTAGCCCAGGGACTTGTCCAGGTTAACTATATATATACCCCTCCCTGTCCATGCCTGAGAACTCACACATACAGTGAGCAAGGGCTAGTTGTGGCCCAGGGTCCTGTACAGCAGCCCTGCCTCCCTTTTTTTATGATTTCTCTTTTTTTTTTCGTTTTAAAGATTTTATTTATTTATTTGACAGAGAGAGGAGGAAGCAGGCTTATCCACGGTGCAGAAAGCCCGATGTGGGGCTCGATCCCAGGACCCCGAGATCATGACCTGAGCCGAAGGCAGAGGCTTTAACCCACTGAGCCACCCAGGTGCCCCTATGATTTCTCTTAATAACATTTTTCCCTCTAGCTTACTTTATTATAAGGACACAGTGTATAACACAAATAACATACAAAATATGAGTTCAATGGCTATGCTATTGATAAGACTACCGGCCAACAGTAGGTTATTAAATTTGGGGCAAGTCAGAAGTTACATGTGGATTTTCAGTTGCACAGGGAATCAGTATCCGTAACTTCTGTATTGTTCAAGTGTTAACTATATATTCAAGGTTTATAAGCATAGACTATTTTGGGAGAAATACCGATGAAATTAAGAGTGGCTGGCTCTAGAGATAGGAGCTAGCAGGGCAGGTGGAGGGCTGGAGGTTAAAGACTTGTATTTGGTGCCTTTTGAATGTTTCCATTTGCAACTCTTCAAAAATCATCATATTTAACCTACAAAGTGTGAACCAATCCAAAACAAATTGTAAAGGTGGCTAGAATTTCATGTATTAACTTTTCACCACCTAAGATGAATGAATTCCACCATCTTTGGGTGACATAGCCCACAATGGTGCAATGAGGACAAAACTGCAGTATTTATTAAGGCTGTTGTTATCAATAGATGTGAAAACAAACTTGCTTTTGGATATACATATTCATAGCTTTCAAATAAGGTGCAAAAAAAATCAGAGCTTTCCCCAGTGTATTTTGTGTTTGTTGCCGAGGAGGCAGGAATTGGCAGCAATCTAGCGTCCTTGAATCTCCTGCCCTCCCCCCAACACACATGCACATCATCATTTTGTAAAGGTCATCCCACAACGAGGGGGCTGCCAAGTCAGGGTGGAGACAGCTCAGCCATGGCCCTGGTTACACTGATCCATGTTGCCTTCCATCCCTCATCAGTACCGAAGTCAATATTTCATCTGGGAGCTAAAATTAAGTCATCACCCCTCCTGTGAGCAACTCTATTCCTGAAATAAAAATTTTACAACATTAGGTTGGAGGAGGATCACTTAGCATTTGAAAACACTTCCCCTGTGACCTTGAGCTTTTATCGCTTGGGAGCCAAAATAAAATCTCTGAGGCAAGATTTATGAATAAATAATTAACCATGAAAATAAAATCAGCACTGAAAAAAAGTGGGTCCTTTCCATTTACAATGAAAGTTTCTTTTGTGGATATCATACTCTCTTTTGTGCACACAGCATTTTTAAGAAAAAAAAAAAAAATTCCAAGCTATGTGGGCCTGATGTAACTACAAGAACTATAAAAACTTGAAGACAGGCTCTACACAGTATGCTTATTCCATGCATTTCTCTGGATCCTTAGAATGTGTCCAAGTCACCCAGACACTGAGCAGCAATGGCAAGACTCACTATTCTCCATCATTGGTGCCTTCTCCTCCTCGGGGTTGGCTTCTCTCTATCCCATGCCTCCCTTCCCAACAGGAGCATGGGATGCTTTCTTAGGGGTCTACCAACCAGCCCACACTCTTCCCAGATGAAGGGGTGAGGAGCAAAAGCAGCAAGGTTGAGGTCCTCAGAGAAGACCCGGGGCTCTACAACCCCACCTCAGAGTAGGATTCTTTAAGAGCTGCTCACCCAAGGAGACAAAGTGATGCCCTTGGAGAAAGTTCAACCCACTTTCCAGGCAATTTGGAAAAAATATCACAAGGAAAGAGAGCTCCCTCTTTTTTTTTTTTAATTTTTTATATTTTTAATTACTTTTCAGTGTACTAGAATTCATTGTTTATGCACCATACCCAGTGCTCCATGCAATACCTGCCTTCCACAGTACCCACCATCAGGCTAGTCCAGCTTCCCACCTTCCACCCCTTCAAAACCCTCAGGTTGCTTTTCAGAGTCCATAATCTCTCATGATTCATCTCCCCCTCCAATTTCCCTCAACTCCCTTCTCCTCTCCATCTCCCCATGTCCTCCATGTTATTTCTTATGCTCCACAAATAAGTGAAACCATATGATAATTGACTCTCTCTGCTTGACTTATTTCACTCAGCATAATCTCTTCCAGTCCCATCCATGTTGACCCAAAAGTTGGTTATTCATCCTTTCTGATGGAGGCATAATACTAAGGCATAATACTCCATAGTGTATATGGACCACATCTTTCTATCCATTTGTCCGTTGAAGGACATCTTGGTTCCTTCCACAGTTTGGCAACCATAGCCATTGCTGCTATGAACATTTGGGTACAGATGGCCCTTCTTTTCACTACTTCTGTATCCTTGGGGTAAATACCCAGTAGTGCAATTGCAGGGTCATAGGGAAGCTCTATTTTTAATTTCTTAAGGAATCTCCACACTGTTCTCCAAAGTGGCTGCACCAACTTGCATTCCCACCAACAGTGTAAGAGGGTTCCCCTTTCTCCACATCCTCTCCAACACATGTTGTTTCCTGTCTTGCTAATTTGGCCATTCTAAC
>NC_081566.1:57446751-57478989 GCF_022355385.1 Mustela nigripes
TCCCCTTTCTCCACATCCTCTCCAACACATGTTGTTTCCTGTCTTGCTAATTTTGGCCATTCTAACTGGTGTAAGGCGGTATCTCTTCTAAGTGAAAACTCGGTGTTCAGGAAGAGCTAACCCATTGTCTTTGGCTCTGATCCTCCTTACTCTCTCTGAAGACCTGCAATGCCTTCCCTTCCCCCAAAGGCCTCACCTCCTGGTGGGCTGCCCATGTCATCCTCTTCCAAGCAACTGAAACACACTGAAACCTCACAGTCTGTGAGGACACATAAGATAAGCTGAAAATCAACTCTTTTTTTTTTTTCACAGCTCTATTGTTTTTCTTTAAACTGCTCTAATCGGCCTCCCTGCTGACTCATTTTAGTCAGGTATTCTCTGAAGAAAGATAAAAGATCAAATTATCCTAAAGCCCAGCCAGCTGCCAAGAATCAGAAGGCCTTTCCCAGCTTCCTGCATGTGCATCAGGCAGGTTCTCCCTCCCAAGTGGGGAATAGGATTGGGGGGGTGGCACCGGGAGGGTGGGGGGAGCCCAGCCATCCTGGAGCAGCCTAGATCTGGGAAGTTCAACATGGAAGTCTCCAGGCTGGTAAGGAGCCCTGTTCCTAAGGATGAGAACAGCAGAAACACTCTTCTCATCAAAGGAATTCAAACTGAGATTAATGCTCTTCCAGTCCCCAAACTTCCCTCAGAAGTGAGGTTCATTTTAGGAATTCCTCCAGAAATTGTGTGGTCCCTCAGGGATTTTCTACCTCTAAGATTCCAGGATTCCCATGCTTCCTGCTTTGAGGAGGGGTTCTTGGTGGGTTTGCATGAAATTCCCTTACGTTGAATTTCCCTTGGAGTATCTTTGGGATGATATTAGCAAAAGCACCTGTAAACTCTAAAGCATAACACCAGTGGCAATTTGTTTGTTCGTTTAGCAAACTGCTCACTTCTGTTATCCCATATCCCTGATAAACTTATACTGCTATCTATCTTATTCTTAAATCAACTTTTTTATTCTTGCCTTAAATATTTTTAAACAGCCTTTATTGAAGCATGACTGACATATAATGAACTGTAAATACTCAAACATACAACTGCATGAGTTTCAGTAAATGTAAACACCCATAAGACCATCCTTCCAATCAAGGCGAAAAACATATCCATCACCCTGAGACGTTTCCTCACACCCTTCTGAAACCAGTTGAATAGTGAAATAAGAGTTTTTGCCCAGCTGTGTGACTGTGGGTCTCTTTCCACATTTTCATTTCTTCACATGTTAACAGAGGGAATGGGACTGAATGATCACCCACAAGGCCCAAGCCTTCTGTGAAACTAGTCTTAAAACCAGGCCTCGAGGATGGGTTTCCTATTGTTCTTTCATCCTCAAGCTATAACACAACCCATGGCATCATAATATTTAAAATATTTTCTAACAAAATTCCACTCAGCTGCTCTCTGACACCAGTTTCACAGACGAAAGACCAGGGTAGTCACAAGAGGTGTCCCACGCTCAGAAGGGCCATGTATTTAGAATTTTACACTTTACAGTTGCCATCTTAAGATTCTTAATAATTTCATCTTTGTGTTGTTGTTGTTGGTGGTGGTGGTGGTAGTGATGTTTTCAGTAGGCTCCACACCCAGCATGGAACCCAACACTGGGCTTGTACTCAAGACCCTGAGATCAAGACCTGAGCTTAGATCAAGAGTCTGATGTTGAACTGACTGAGACATGCAGGCTCCCCAGTGATTTCATCTTTGAATTTGTGCTTAGTAAATGAAGTCCATGGAACAGTGGAGCAGAGAGCTTGGAGCTTTGGCTCATATATAACCCTACCTCCCACCATCCCCCCACCTTCCTGCTACTCAGCCATCTGCTCTCTCTACCCTGGTACCTTGGCCCCTCATTCCTGATCTAATCCCACAATCATGGCCATCCTCCACCTGGGGTAGAGACCAGGTAGCACAGGGGGAGAATTCTACATTTTGTTGTTCTTCCCTGCCCTCAAGAGGAGAAGGATCAGGGTGAGACATTTATTCTATGGCATCTTGAGACAGAACAAGACAGCACCCATCCCACACCCAGCTGGCTTCACCACCACATGTGTGATGGGCAACTAGGGGAAGGGTTGCTGTGAGGAGGGTCAACTTCAATCCAGTGCCAAGCACATCCAAGCATAAGATAGGGCCGCCAGGACATGGGAACAAAGATTGACTTCACAGCCCCACCTGGCCCCACGTTTTTATTTTGCACCAAGACCCTCAAAGTATGTGCTCTCTAAGACCGTATTTTACAAATATAAATTGCCTGGTGTAGTCTAGGAATCAACAGGAGAGTTCTTCATTTCTGCCATGTCAAGAGGTAATATAGGAAATGACATTTCATAGTGCTGAAAGCAATGATGAGTTGCTGACCCTCTGCCCATCGCCATCATGTCACCCAGAGGCAGACAGAGACAGCTAGCTCAAGGAACAGCACAAAATCTGAAGTTGAACCACAGCAAATGCCAGACTGAATTATTGTTTCAGATTTCTGGGTACGAACATCTGAGCAGATGGCAAACCTTCCTAGTCTGATGTTAAGTTGAGGTTCTGCCCACCCTTCTGTAGATGCCTCTTCTACCACCTCACTGCTCTCTGAGATGGATTCAATAGAAAATAGCCCCCCAATGATTTGCTAGGGCTGCTATAGCAAAGTACCATCAACTTGATGGCTTAGAATAACAATGTTCATTGTCTCACAGGTTTGCTTTGGAAGGTTTTCTCTGGTTGCTTCTGGTGGCTCACCACAATCTTTTGTGTCTCTTGGCTTCTAAACACATCACCCTGATCTCTGCTTTTGGGTCCACATGGCATTCTCCCTCTTTGTGTACCTATATCCAAATTTCCCCTTTTATAAGGGCCTACCTTACTCCAGTATGATATCATCATAACTTAAACAATAACATCGGCAAAACCTTATTTCCAAATAATGTCACATATTCTGAAGTACTAGGGTTTAGGGCTTCAACATGAATTTTGGGGGAGAAACACATTTCAACCCATAACAGCGCCTTGAGTCAACCATGAGAGACCATGCTTCACCACAATTACTCCCACAGGATGAAGAACATTGGCCAACCCAAAATTCACCGTCAGGGTGAGTAAGTTTTAACTACAGAAAAAGAGAGAGAAATGTAAGTTTCCTTGGTTCTAGAATGCAGCTGGGGTTTAAGACAGAAAGTTGGAGGGAGGAAAAGGAGAAAAATGCAAGATCATCACAGAAGAAGGAGTTTAAAGGATACAGAGTAGCAGAGCTAAAGGCCTGGTTTTGTTACCTTTACCAAAAGCCAGGCCCTGTCCTGGGGTGGAGGAAGAGCTGTTTTTGTCAAAAAGTTGCCCATTCTGGTCTCCAACTTCACTCTTGGCTTCCCTATCTGGGAGCTTAAACCAGTACACACATGTGCACATGTACACGTGCACATATGCACACACACGCTACTGTCAAATCACCTTTAACATTCTTCCCTTCTTTGCAGCAAGGGCCAATTTCTCTTCCAAAGAAAGTTCTTCCAGGAATGGGTTCTTCATCTCCTGCTGTGCCCAGGCCTGAATCAACAATTCTTAACTGTGTTAAGCAAAATTCTGCAGCATCTGCAAGCCTGAATATCAAAAGCATGTTAAAAAAAAAAAAAAAAAAAAAAAAAGACGAAGAGAAGTTGGAACTGCTTCACCTTCCTGAAAAAAAGCAATCATTTTAATGCTTCTTCAAATATATTCAAGTGTATTATGATGTACATACAAAATGGCAGATGGGTATTTAAAATCCTATTAAGAACCCCTGCCTTATCACCAGTCAACCTCAGCACCTGTAATCTCCTCTACAATCCTGCTTTCCTAGCAGTTGTGGTGTTAGCTCACTGCTTGCATAGCACAGGAAAGGTAAATGTATGTTCTCACAAATGTGCACTTATTAATAGCCCTAAATGTTCAACAAATGAGCAGATTTTAAAAATTCATTAACACTTCTGTTCCTAATCCATGGATTTGTTCATTTAATAAATGTGAGCTTAGAGTAAGGAGCGATTAGCATTTCATAATTGCTCTTCGGGGGGACCTGACGAGGGGATGAATTAGATGGGGTTTTACCCTTTTCTGAATCCACGTGTGTTGAAATCCTCTGCTAGGGGAAATAATCAGGCCTTTCCCAGAGGTGGAGCCACGTGGTTTTGAATGGCCCTGGCACACCAGAAAAATGATTGGCATTGATGCTCACTTCCCAGAGTCAACATCTTGGAGTTATTCTCATTGTTTCCAGGCCATTCTTCCATTTCTAAAATTACAGATTCATAAAAGCTTCTGCTTTTTCTTCCTATGTACCTTCCTACTTGACCAAGAGATTCTCAGCTTATAATAATTTAAGGTAATTAAAAGGTTTTTAAGTAATAGGTACATGATAAATTTGGTAACCCCAAAGTGGTGGTCAGTGCAAGTCCAATGTACTCGTTTCCTGAGTTTAGCTGCACATTGGTGAACTTCACAGAAATTAGCACTGACTGTGTGTGTATACACACAAATGCCTTGCCCAAATATAAGAGGGTAGCCTGGTGGGAGTAAAAAGCACGGGACCTGTATCAGCCAGCTCAGGCTGCCACAACAAAAGACTAAAGACTGGGTGGCTTAAACAACAGGTATTTATTTCTCACAGTCTGGAGGGTGGATGTACAAGCACAGTCAGGTTTTGGCAAGGGTTCTCTATTGTAGATGGTCACCTCCTCTCCATGTCCTCATATTACACAGAACAAACACTCTTTCTTTCTTCCTCTTCTTATAAAGCCACTAACCCCATCATGAAAGCTCCACCTTTATGTCTTCACCTAACCCTAATTACCTCCCAAAGGCCCATCTTTAAAAGCCATTATATTAGGAAGTTACAAGTTCACATGTGAATGGGGTGGGAGGGACACAATTAGTCTATAGTTTATAGTCTATAGTATTCTGCCCCTGGCTTCCAAAATACAGGTCCATCTGGCATGCAAAAAGTATTCATTCTATCCTAACAGCTCCAAATGTCTTAAATCATTGCAGTGTCTGTTCTAAAATCTCACCTAAATCTCTTCTAAATCAGATATGATGAGAATTAAGGTAAAATTCATCCTGAGGCAAATTCCTCTGCAGCTGTGACCTTATAAATCCGGTCAAGTTATGTGCTTCTGAAGTATCACTGTGGGACAGGCATAGGATACACATCCCCATTCCAAAAAGGAAGGGATGATGAGTCCCAAGCAAGTCCAAAACTCAGCCAGGCAAATTCTACTTGACTCTAAGTCTGGAGAATGTCCTCTTTGATTTGATGCCCTTTGGGACCCACTGGTACTACCTCCAAAGCTCTGATGGGTAGGGGGTCACACCCCCGGGACTCCAGGAAGCTCCATTCTCAAGTATCCACAGGATGTCTCAGCCACACAGCTCTGCAGGACAGGCCCACTCCCAAGTATGCAGTCAGAAGCCACCTGTTGAACTGGAACCAAAGCAGTGAAACTGGTAGCCTTTAAGTTGCCTTTAGGTTCCTTCTATTTTCTTAAAGAGTAGTGAACACTTTTTTAACTAAATTGTTCAGTGATCCAGTCCTGTATAATCTAAGAGTTCCAATAGCCTTCCTTCATTTTAGCTCTTTTTTTTTTTCTATCTCTTTTAGTTCAAACTGGCAAGATCTTTGTTGATATAATCCCAGCTCCATTCCTGGCTCTGTTGAGAAGGGTGGCTAAAACCACGAGTCACCCCCATGGCCTGTTTATCAAATAGTTGTTCAGCCCACTGTTGGGTTCCCTTCAGAACAATCTTTTTCACTTTCTGAAATATGGGATCGGCTGAGGATTTTCTGAATCTTCAAGTTCTGGTTCCTTTTTGTTTAATAATTCCTTCCTCAATTCAGCTCTTTCTTTTTATATTTTACTATAAGCATTCAGGAAGAACCAAGCTACTCCTTCAACACTTTGCTTAGAGATCTCCTCAGCAAATATCTGTTTTTATTGCTCACAAGTTCTACCTTCCAAAAAACACAAGAACATTATTCATTCATGTTCTACACCTCTTTGTAACAAGGATCACCTTAGCCCCAGTTTCCAATAGCATATTCCTCATTTCCATCTGAGAGCTCACCAGAAACGCTTTCAACATCCATATTTCTAGCATACACCTCAAAACTCGTCAAGCCTCTATGCATTGCCCAGCTTCCGAGCTGCTTCCACATATTTAAAGATTGCAACACCTCCACTTCTTTGTTCCAAAATCTGTATTAGTTTGGGTTTTCCATAGAAACAGAACCAAGAGGAGGAGAAAGAGAGAGATAAGGGTAGAGATAGGGATGGAGACAGAAATAAGGGTAGGGGTAGGGATGGAGATAGGGAAAGAGAGAGAATGAGCTCCTGTGATTATGCATTCTAAGAATTCCCAAGACCTGCAGTCAGCTAATTGAAAACCTAGGAGAGATAATTGCATAATTCCATTCTGAGTCCAAATTCAAAGACAAGAGAAGACCAATATTTCAGGTTGAAGACAGGCAGAGAGAGAGACAGAGATTTCTCTCTTACTCCACCTTTTTGTTCTGTTCAGGCCCTTCAGTAGATTGGATGAGGCACACCCAACTTAGGGAGAGCAATCTGCTTTACTCAATCTACTGATTCAAATGTTCATCTCATGCAGAAAAATGTTTAACCAAATCATGCTATGACAAATGAAATCAAGTTGACACACGAAATTAACCATCACAGGACCCAAGGAAGATCAGGGCACAGCACTGTAACAGAATGTTTTCTGCCTCTCCACTCTATGCCCCACCAGCTCTTTCCCTCAGGACACATGCCAAGTGCTCCTTTGACTGAATGAAGGGGAGAGAGGTAGGAGGAAAAGGAGAGGAAATGGAGAAGACAGGTGGAACCAGGAGAATTTCTAGATGAGTTCGGGACCAACATAATTTGGGGGTAAAATTCAACTGGGGTAATCTACCAATTTATTAAGGGGAATTTTTAATAATCCCCATGTGTTGGATTATATCTGTAGTACATTAATACATTAAGAGGACTTATAATTGGGGTACCTGGGTAGCCAAATCAGTTGAGCATATAACTCATAGCTTTGGCTAGGGCCATGATCTTATAGGCATTGAGATGGAGCCCTGCACTGGGCTCCACTGCACTCAGTGGGGAGTCTGCTTGAGACTCTCTCTCCCTCTCCCTCAGTTCCTCCCCCCAACTTGTGCCCTCTCTCTCTCTAAAATAAATAATTTTTAAAATGAATTATAATAACAGGATCTGCAAGGAAGTAAGGATAAAGAAGATACTTTTTTTTTTAAAAAAAGGAGGGCTCATTAAGTTCCCACCATGTCCATGACCCTCTTCTTAAGCCCCCAAAGCCCTTAGAGGTAGATATTACTGTCCCCACATTACAGATGTAGAAACCGACGTAAAGATGTGTTCTGCCATAACAGTGAAGCGAGGACCGCCCCAAAGAGCTGTCATTGCTGGTCTGTCATTCTCCACTACCCCACACTCAGCAGGTGACCTGCTGGTAATTAGCAATGATTTCTGCTCCTTTCTCCACATGTGCACATCTCCAGAGAACATTTTTCTCTCATTAGTATCAAAAATGAATCAGAGCTTTTAGTACCCAAGCTCTGTAATCAATTAAGCATTTTAATCAGAGATGAGAGTTACAAGAAGCTGTCAGTAGACTCATTCCCAGGCAAATACTCTTGCCCATGCCTCATCACTTCTAATAAGACAATAATAACACTTTTAATCCTGCACTCCACAGTTAGTGAGTCGTTCCTAATTACCCACATCTGCTAGTGAAATCTTTTTATTTGGCCCTGAGCTAATGCTGTCCTAGAACCCCTCGTATGATTTCACAAATGCCCTGGGACAAGGTATGTCAAGAAGAGAGGAAACGGGGAAACATTCTTCCCCATGCAGAAAGCGATGCAGAAAACACCACATGTCCTGCAGTTGTGATAAAGCCAGGGGGCTACTAGTCATAATTAATACAACTGGATTAAAGAAAACTGACACTTTGTTCAACGTATCT
The DNA here is from genome assembly GCF_022355385.1 of Mustela nigripes. NCBI lineage: Eukaryota > Metazoa > Chordata > Mammalia > Carnivora > Mustelidae > Mustela > Mustela nigripes. The sequence continues at coordinate 57,454,801 of NC_081566.1, forward strand.
ACCAGCAAAGGAGAAACACAGCATGGTCTCCATTCTGTGGGAAAATAGCTGCAGAAAATAGTTATTCTGTGTGATCAGACTTAACCCACCATGTCCCTGTTACTAGTCAGCTTCCATTTTATAAGAAAAGCAGACCTGGAGCTCCTGTTCCATACACATGCCATGATTTTGTTAAATCACATTCTAATTGATGGGTTATTTCAAACAGCAACCATCTAGATTTTGTATACCTCTTTCCCTGGGACACCAAGGGACACATATTGATACCTGCACACTTCATCAGTACATTTAATTGGTCATTTACACATGAGATGAAAGAGACTTCTCTCCCCTTGCATCAGTGTTTGGTTGAGAAAGCCTCTGGGGAAGAGATAGGGGCATTGAGTTTTGAAACCATAACTGAGCTCTCCGTGACAAACAAGGCAATAGATTCTGAGACCTGAGAGAACCCTCCAAGTACCAGTCCTCCAGCCTCCAATCCCTCCGTAACAAATCCCCTTCCCTCCAAAATAGCAGTGAACTCTGCAAAACTGTTAATAGCAGTATGAAATAGTGCAACTCTAGCTGTCACTTTCCAGATAGGCTTAATACCAGATAAGCCACAGGAATACAAATGTGGCCTGACCACAGAAGACTGAGGCGGAGATTGTTAACTAATTCACGGAGATTGTTAACTAATTCACGCTGCCCCGTGCACACCTCCCGTTCCCTTCTCATTCCGTGTCATCTGCCCCTTTGCCCCTGACACCGTAGTGGGACAGCTCAGCTCCCACCACAGCGCTGTAGTTGCGCCCTCTCCCCTGTGACCCGCTGTCAGGCAAGCATTTCACACTGAATTAGACGGGACTCATTTCCTCGGAAGGGGCATGCTCTGCGGCCACGCCTTGGCACATTCTGCACGAGTCTGCGCTGCTGAGAGACGCAGATGGGGGAGAATTTTGGGTGCTGTTGTTTCCCACCCTCCCCCCCTTTCTAGAAAAACACAAAAGCTAGTAAACAACAGCCGCCCCAAGCGCATAAGCCACGAGCAAAATGAAAACACATGATTAACCCTCCCTGACTCCTACCTCCCAAGAGTGCTCTGTTCTGTCTACACCACACAAAATACTCACTCATTCCATAAACATGCTTAGGCACCTGTGCTGGGCTCTGACACATAATCCTCTCCTTCCTCTGGGAGCAGAGAGCCAGGAGAACTGCTTGGACAAGTTCTCAGGTTCCCAGAGGGATTCAAATTCACACTTGCAAGTGATCTATCTCCCAATGAAGTTCTCCATCGGCGATAGATACAACCCAGCCACTGAAAGAAGAAATTCACCCCCGGACTTAAACTCATACCCAATCCTCAGAATGTGCCATGAATTTTAATCAAGCAGTAATTAAACTCTGAATAGAAAGAATTATCTTGTGTTTTGCATTTTAGACCAAAACTTGTCCAATGAAATCCTTTAAAATGGACTACAAGACCATTGGAACCTGTCTTTTTGAGTTTTAATATGCTGTGTGTATTTAACAATGGAGGAGAACTGGACCTCTCTTAACCCCTGCTGGAGAGAGAGGAAGACAAGGAGGAAGAGAAATGGCCTCCAGTGCATAATACAGAAGCCCTGTGTCCACCCAGCACTCTGCATTTTCCCCCAGGGCTCTGCTGAGCTGGAGCTTCCAAAAGCCTTTCCCCCCTCTCGTCTGAATAGCCACCCTTTCCATATGTCAAATGTCTAACAATATGGCACACTGTGGTTATTAGGGCACACTGAATTGATGTTTTTAAAAAGACCTCCCTCAAAATCATGTTAATGCTTGATAAAATATACTTTTCTCTTTCTGAGGAGGAGGAGGAATGAGAGAGAAGACTGGATAGACTGAACTATGTTATGATGGACCTATTTTAAATGGAAGAATTCCTATTTAATTTTTTAACTAATATTTAGGCTATGAGGTATGTGAATAAGGATTACATTGATTAATAATTATTTTTCTTAATTAGGTATTATGTGAAACTTGTGTTTATTTATGTATTATTTTCTATATGTTAAAGTATGCATTTTGGTACCTATTTTTGTCTATAGACCTTATGCATATTTATTCACTCCTTTTATAAAATACTGTTTCGAACATTTTAAGTACATACTCAACATCTAGCAATATTTTTAATCTCACTATTTTTTAAAGATTTTATTTTTACTTATTTGAGAGAGAAAGAGAGTGAGTGGGGGAGGAGCAGAGGGAGAGGGACAAGCAAACTCTGCACTGCTCATGAAATCAGACATGGGGCTCCATCTCAGAACTCTGAGATCATGAGCTTGGCCAAAACCAAAAGTCAGACGCTTAACTGACTGAGCCATCCAGGCTTTCCCCCCCCCTTTTTTTTTTAATTTTTAACTCACTTGTAAAAAAAAATCTTGTAATAGAACAAAGGGCTAAATTTCCTAACTTACTTCCATACATCCTACCTTGGGTCACAGTAGGTGCCTATATTCAGCTGGTGTCTTTGTAAGACATTTAGGTACTTTGCATTTAGCTATGGTAATGTATTCAGTTCCCCCCTTATCTCTGAAGCAGTGTCCTTCAGATAGCTATTTGCTGTTTGGTACTGACACAGTGAAACTGTAAGCATAGTTTATTTGTTGTGACACTACAAGTGAGCTTCTATTTGGATTTCAGGAAATTTGCCTCTCCCAACATCAATGCTTGATAAAATATGGAATATTTTAAAATTCATGGTTAACTTTGACAGGAAAAAAATTCCAGGAATAAAGAGGGGATCCAAGCCAAAGGGTTGATGGGAGCTGCACTTTCAGGTCTTTTTCACATGCCAAACACTTAGATAAACATCTTTATATATAAAGCTCTTCTAAGATTTTAGTATACCCTCAACCCCAATTCCCAGTTTCTTGGAGAGATTCACAGAAGTAATGTTCTTTGTACATATGCTTCATACCTATGTATCCTCACACGCTCGGATTATTGACACCCATTCCCTCTATTGTCATTAAATTATAATGCATGCTTTGCCAAAACAAGCATACACTGTACCATAGCAAAAATTGTTTTCTTGTAGGTAAGTAAGTAAATACTAATGTGGCCATCTTTTCCTCAACCCATCTCCTCTGCCAGCTATTGGTATAAACAGCAATGAGCCCATAGCCCTGGGACCCCTCTGACCTGGGAAATAATCATTCTATGGGGACAACATTGACCATGTCTCTGTAGAGAAAAGGGACATGATGGGAAGTACATCCATTCACTTATGTCCTTGAACGTCTTGGATGGACTCATTGGCTGGTCCTGTGTTACATCAAAGTGACAGCCCCTTTAAACCAAGTCTGAATCATCTTTACTTACAGTCTCCAAACCCAGACCATCCCTAGTGATCTGACCTAGCTCACCAACCAACACTTCCCATCAACTCTGTATGGGCCGATAAAGTTCTTCATCAACCCAAGATCCATATTCCCTCCTTGCTCACTAACAGAACCTCTGCTTTGGAAAAGAAATGTGTTCAACCCCAGAATTACAGCTAGCTTTAGCTAACATAGCAATCTCATTGCCCAGTTTCTGAGCCTCCCCATGAGTGGCTTGCCTGTTCCAGGTCTAGCTATGCAGAGCTAGATGAATGTAGCTGTGGTTCTAGATAGGCTTTAGTATTTTTGATAGAAGAGATAGACACTAACAGTGCTCTTACTCTTTCTCCTTGCCACGACCATGAATATCATGCCAGTAACTACAGCAGACAGTTTCAACCAGTCAGAATCAAACCAACCAGTTAAGGCAGAAAGGATCAACAGGGAGGGATAGAGTCTTTGAGAACATGCTTCCACCCTGCACTGTAAAACTCTAGACTTATTTAAGTTAATTAAATTCCCTTGTTGCTTAAAACAATGTTAGTTGGACATTCTGATCCCTGTAGCTGAAAGTATTTCTAACTAATATACCCTTTTTTCCCCTGCATTGTACTCAGGGCACTGAGTAAATTTAAAGATCTAATTGGCTTTATTCAGTGATTTGTGAATCAGGTATCTGATCTAGCAAATAGAAAGGAGTTCTGAGGAGCTGTACAAAATGGAAGGCTTTCATAGGCAGAAGGAGGTGGGACAAGGATGTTACTAGAAAAGAGCGAGCTGTTTCAGGCAAGATCACCTTTCTCTGGGGGACAGTGGGGGTGTATCAGATAGACTACCTCACCAGTACTGACCAGAAAATTCCAGACTAACTGGTTAAGATTATATTCCTGGGAGAAACTGCAATTAGGCTAGGTATTAAGTCTTGGTTTGGTGACAAGGGTTTAGCACAAGTGACTCCACTTATTACCTACTGTCTCTTTTTTAATACCATCAACACAAAAAACCACTATTAACGATTTTCCTATGCACATATTATCTTATAATAAAATAAGATCACATTGTAATATTTTAAAGTCTGATTTTTTAGCTCAACTATACATGTATTTAATTTTGAATATTTTATGTTTTAACTAATTCCCTGTTGTTAGAGATTTGTTTCCAATCTTTCTTGCTTTTGTTGCAGTACTAGAGTGAATATCCTTGCAGCTAAATCTTTCACACATATATCCTTGCCATAGGATAAATACCTAACATTAGCGTTCTTGCACTAAAAATACTCACATTTTAGGATTTTCTTATTTGAGTTGCCAAATACACCTCAAAAAAAAAAAAAAACAGTAATACAAAGACAGAATACAAGACTTGATAGTCACAAAACCTAGCATTGTTGTTTGTTACCTTTTATTTAATATTTGTCAGTTTGGTGGGCCAAAAATAATTTATTGAAGTTATTTTAATTTTGTTTTCTTATTTCTTTATTGGCCAATGTTAATGTCTTTTATAAAGTGCCTATTCATATCTTTGCCCATATTTTAATTGATAAAGTCATTCATGCCTCTCTGCTGAGTAATATGAGTTTATTGTCGATCAAAACTTCAAGGATTTTTTCTGCAAATGATGTTGTTCAGACACAGTATATGTCTAGTATGTGTCCTATAGTTTCAGCAGTTATTATGCTTTATTTACATGTCTCCATGTGACATTTAAATTTTTGTTAAGTTTTCTACACCTCTGCTACTCATTAAAATAATTTTTCAGGAGTACCTTGGTTAAGCAACTGCTTTCATCTCAGATCATGATCCCAGGGTGCTGCGGTCAAGCCCCAAGTTGGGTTCCCAGCTCACCGGGGAGTCTGCATCTCTCTCTGCCTCTGCCTCTCCCTCACTCATGGTCTTTCTCTGTCTCAAATAAATAAATAAAATCTTTAGAAAATAAAATAATTTTTTCTTATCTATCCTGTAATATTTTCTCCCTATTTTGAGGGTTCCAACAATTCGGACTACAGTCCATCAATGTATGTACTTGGGTTGGATCAAAGATGTCAAAAAACAGTCAAGACTTTGCTTGGAGTCCTAATCCCTCCCTACAAAGACACATCATTCACCATTTCTTTAATAGTCCCCTTCAGTTATGTCAGAGATCTCTTTGATTTATTAATGTATGTCTACCTTTGAAGATACAAAGCATAAGTCAAAAGAGACATTGCCCTAAGACAGAGGTAGCTTATAGCCTCCTGAGGAAGGCATTAATCAAATAGTCACATAATTGCTATAATGGTAAGTGCAGTAAAGGAGGAACACTCAAGAGTATAAGAGCCAATAATAGGGGCCCATCAATTGTAAGAGTCCAATCAAGACATGATGGTTTCTTGGTATAAGACAAAGATGATATAGAGAAAGAGGAGTATAGTTGAGAAATATTTAGAAAGCAAAATCAAAAGGTCTTAGTGATAAATAGTTACAGAAAATATACGAAAATGCTGTTTAATGAGAGCCTGGGCAGTTCAGTCAGTTAAGCATCTGCTTTCAGCTCAGGTCATGATCCCAGGGTCCTGCGATCAAGTCCCACATGGAGCTCCCTGGTCAGTGAGGAGTCTGCTGCTCCCTCTCTCTCTACCCCTTCCCCAGCTTGTGCGCTTGCTCTCCCACTCTCTCTCTCTCTCAAATAAATAAAATCTTTTGAAAAAAAGAAAAAAAGGAAAAGATTGTCTAGGATGATTCCTAGGATTGGATTTGCACAAGGGTCCCAACGCTGCATGTGTATTGTTCATTCCAATGCCCAACAAATTATTTTAAGCATATTCTGAATAATCTATGAGACCACTCTTCAAGTTCAACAATTCCACGCTCCAGAGCCCATGTTTGTGTTTGTATTCAGGATCCCGCTAGCACCAAAGTTCACCTACGGTAACAGTGTTTAATCATTAGTGGATTGACAAGTATGTTCCCAGTCATGAGTTCGGTAGATCTTCTTATCAAACTAACATGCTCTAAGTATAGCACCAAATATTGAAGTCTTTCACCAGCTATAAATCTCTTTATAAACCAGTGATTTTTTTCAACAGTTATAAAGTTACATAGTTACAAAGTTATAACAGTTATAAAGATGAGATTTTGAAGAATGAAAATATTTTCTTGGTATATTAAGACTTTGAATTGTCAATATGAAAACTTCAAAGAAGTGGTGTTTTGTTTTGTTTTTTTAATTGTCACAAGCTAATTAGAAAAGTCAAGGGGGAATCTGGAAAAAAACAAATTTGGTCTGAGGTCTGGTCTACATTTTAACAAAAGCTATTACACATGAGTTTATAGCCACTTTTTCTTCCCCTTTTCTGATATTCTAATAAAACTAATCTGTGTCAGGGCACCTGGGTGGCTCAGGGGGTTAAGCCTCTGCCTTTGGCTCAGGTCATGATCTCAGGGCTCTGGAATCGAGTCCAGCATCAGGCTCTCTGCTTGGCAGGGACCCGGCTTTCCCCTCTCTCTCTGTCTGCCTCTCTGCCTACTTGTGAACTCTCTGTGTCAAGTAAGTAAATAAAGTCCTTAAAAAAAAAAAAAAAAAAAAAAAAAAGACTGATCTGTGTCATCCCTGGGCTCTGAGAGAAGTCTTCGTTTAGTTCCTCCTTAAGTATGGGAAGTAGTGGCATAGGTCAGTCAGTTAATTATGAATTTACCCAGTTTTACGTAATTGTGCCCACAATTCCCATCTCTACTTTCCTTGTTCCTGACTGTGCTACTCATCAAATGCCCCATCCTCCTGTCATCCTGGTCCATCCTTGTCCCAGTCCAAGACAAATATAGGACAGACTCCTCGCTGTCCAAAAATCAGACTCTCTAAAGCTGAAAATAAACACGTAAGTAAATGTGTGTCCTAATTTTCTACAATGCTAATGTTTCCTGTACTGGACTAGATCTCATTTCTTATTATAGTGGAGATTTCTGGGGAAACAAATCTCAGCTCCATTAGGATTTAGCGAAATAGAACTGAATTTGTAGTGTTAAAATCATGTTAGACTTGGGGGAAAAAAATCATAACTGGTTATTTTCACAGAGAAAGGAAAATGTAAGATACCCTTTGATTAGGAATTGAGCATCTTTTTTTCCAGTTCTCCCCTCCCTTCCCCAGGAAGTCCTGTCAACAAACTCAAAACGCACACTTCTTTACAGATGGAGTCACACTTGTAGTTCACTCCCCATGCTCATCACTAAACGTAGTGAAACATTCCTTTGTTTCTACATCAGACACTAACTGAGGATCCAAAGCCTGGGAGAATATAAATATTTTCATATAAGAAAGAATTATAACCTGATTTCCTGCTCCTTCACCCAGATGTTTGCATTGCTGGTATTTTTTTATCAACTCCACTACAGACTGATCTCCCAAACGATAAAAGCTACTGAGGTGCTTTATTTTCTTTTTCCCATAATGGTATTTTTTAAAAATATCCAGAGCTGATGAAATATCAAGACATATATCTTTATAACTAGCTAACCCCAAGGTGATTAGGATATCTTTCCTTTCCCTTCCCAGGGAGGTAAAGCCAGGCCAGGAGGGCCAATGGCCAAGCAGGCCAAGGTTTGGGCTTGGGTTTGAGTAGACAGATTAATGTCCTAAAAAGAAGGAGATGGAAAGAAACAGTGAGGTAATACACACCATGTCCAAATAAAATGCTAAAGGTCAGTCCTAGTGAAGCCAAATCCATTGTCAAGACTAAGGACAAGTTCAGGAAGTCAGGAGCCAGGAGACAGAAGGATGGAGCAGTTGAGGAGGAGCAAAGCAGGGGTAAGGCCATCTGTCCCAGGATGCCTCCTGTGAGCAGAGCAGAGGTCTTGTCAGGCACTGGTCACACGTTGCACGGTGGCTTATATTGGCTGATCTGAAGAAGTGTCATTCACTAAAGTTAGGAAAGGATGCCCTACTTGCACACTGGACGCAGAGACACCCTCAAATTTCTTCCTTACCAAAAATCCTACATGTTTCATGGGCAGATTTTACTGGATTCAATGGAATTGAAGGAACTCTTTACCTTTCTCTTTCAAATGGCAAGACTTTATGTAAAAGAATCCATCTCCACCCCATCCTCCATTGGGCATCTTTCTTTTGACAACAGTCTCTCCAGTTTTAGTTCTGATGTGTCCAATGTTCCCCACAACTGTCTCTCCCAGCCCTGGATCAAGTGCTTTCCTAGTAGGACCTCCCACAGACGTCTGCCACCTTGCTCAAAAGCCCATACGGAGCACCCAGAATATGGTTGTTCATATCTGGACAGATGTTCAGCCCTAGCATTGTGGAGTCCATTCAAGAGGGAACACGCTCTACTATATTTCTCCTTGGCCTGCCCTTCTCTTCATTATGTCCAAATCTGGCATTTTACCCTACTTAGAAGTTAACAAGTTAGGTTGTTTGCCACATGCTAGCAGACGATAGGAGATTCCTTGATCAGAGACAAAAGACAGTATTACCCATGCTCAGCAAGCACATGAGTTCATGTTTCATGTCAGTTGCCTTGGTCTCCACTGTTAGAAGAACAACTCACAGCATCCCGGATGGCTCTGTACACAGCCCAGGTGGATGCTGTACACATAATGGCTTTGCATCGTACCTGAGGAGCATGGACTTTGGGAGATCTAGCTCTTCTGTAGCAAGTCTGTCCTTTGTTCCAAAATGAGTCATTACCTCCTTCTCCCACATTACTCACTGCAAACAGAACCCTGAGAATGGCCTAGGGAGGGCGTTTAAGGCCTTGCATTCTTGAAAAATCCATCAGGAGTGAACGGGAACACTCAGGGCCCATGGAGAATTGCTGCTTCCAACAGTTGCTACCATATCTTTGCGAAAGACCTTGTTCTTATGGTCTAAACTATGAAGTCATAGTTTAGATTTAATTTCAGATGCAGGAAAGAAATCAGGATTTTTTTTTTTTTTTGGTCTTTATGCATGTAAGTCACACCACTCCCACCAGAAAGGGCAAAAATATTTATTATATGTGGAAAAACGATATTTTAAAATAAATTTTAAAGATAATTTTTTCATTTTCTTTTTACTAATTCTTTTCAAGAAACCCTCTTAGATCTTTTGCTCACCAACCTACTTCAACAAGCATTCCTCTGGATTTATGCACAGCATCCTCATGCCATCTGAGATCAAGATGTTTTTCTCTTTATCTCCGGAGGGAAAACAATTTCCTTTGCGGACTCACCACTTAGAGAAAAATCTGCAGTTTGCTTGTACATGCTCCAGCTGTCATCTCTACATGTCTTTCCCATATTTGGCAGAAAGAACGCCACATGAACCATCTCAATCCTGAGGATTATTAGTTAGTTTGCTTCTGTGTTTTCATTCATCCCTTCCCTTTGTCAGTCACCATAAGAACTACCATTTGCTGGGTGCCATTTTGGGGTCAGCTAGTGTTCTGAGTAACTTATATGTATTTTCTCATTTAATCCTTACAACCACACCATGGTACATTTAGCATATGTGCTATCAGTATACCCATTTTACAGATGGAGAAACAGAGGCATGGAGAAGTTACATACTCTGTCCAAGTCAGCAAGTAACTAAGTGGCATAACCATATTCAAACCCAGGTGTTTTGACTCCAAAGACTACACTCTCCTCCTATATTATATTGCCTCCCCAAATTATTCTAATTCCCCTATCTCCTGCCCCCCCCCCTGTAATCAATAACTTATTTGAAATAATACTTATCCTACTGCCACAAGCATTTGCCTGCAGTCATGGCATATGGTTATCTAAAACTTTCTCAAAGGAAACTGAAATAAATAAAAGTTATATCAGAATATAACAATACAAAGAAGGATATAGAATACAGCCTTGAACTAGAAACACTGCAGAAGAAAAGAATTACTGCTTTCCTTGAGTTTCTTTAGATTGCAACCAACAGAATAACAGAGCTTAAATTCGTTTTTTAAATGGAGTTAATTAAAGAATTTTTAGGCATGTCAGAGAAGTTGGGTGTCTCCAAGGCCCACAAGGGACAGTAGACAGAAACTGGGAGCTGCCAGGGGCCCAGGCAGGGACCTCCTTCCAGTTCTTGCCTCCACTTGTCTCTGCTCATCTCTGTAAACACTCTACAAACAGGTACTTTCTGTTTCTTTATACCCATAGGGGTCTCATTCCACGGCTCAGAGCTTACATCATTCTGTTCAAAGGAGCAGCCCAGACTCACCATAATCTCCTACAGCCAATTCCAAATTCCCATGAGATAAAATCTGATGGGCCCAATTTAGATCGCATGCCCAGATCACCTTTAATCAATGGTAGCCAGAGACTCTAATCTTAAGAACAGGGGCCTTTCTGGAGTGAGTTTGTTATCTTGGCCTTGGTAGACTTCCCAAAGTTATCTCAGACAATCATTGATTTATTGGAGAAAAAAAAATGCATTTCTTAGGACTCAGAATTGGAAATATGGTTTTCAAGAGTATCATTATGTGTGTCTTCTCAGAACTTAGATATGCTGGGCAGATGACAGTATGTTGGCATGTAACATCGTAATCAGTCCTCAAACTTGTTCTGCTCATAAAATTTCTTCTCCTGAGGATAAACTGATTTCCTGTGTTATCTTTCTCTCTTACATTGCCCCTGTGCAGCGCTTTAGGATTTGTTTTGCACACCATTAAATACATAGGTAGATAGACGTACAGAGATGAAGATAGAGGTGGAGATGGGAAAAAGGGGAGGAGGAGAGAGAATGAGAAGTTCTTCATTGCATCTGTACTGGCCTTCACATCCTCATGGACTGAAAAACACTGGTCTTTGCTCTTTATCAACCATGTGATCCTGGTAGAGGAGGCTTCAGTTCTCATAGAGAACCCTCAAGCTGTCCTACACAATATATATGTGGTCCCCAAATGGATGGCCTATTGTTTTAAGAGTAGGAAAGCCTGGAGGTGCCCGCTGAGCATAGAAGAGGTACTGACATCCACAAGCATGTTAGAATTTAGTAATATCCAAATTGCTTAGAAATTTAACTTTTAATTTCACAACCAACACATGAGCATATCTTCCTTTTTAACAATGATACTTTATAGTTTCATTAGGGTTGAGCTCCCTTCCCTTTTCATACCTACATCCTATCCAGATCCTTTGCCATGCCAAGCCAACTGTCTCTCATTTGGCATGTTTCTTACCATATTTACTTGCAACTGTACACAGGTTCCAACTTGCTTTTCCCCTCAACAATATCTCTTGTAGATTTATTTGAATTAGTGCCTACAGATAAGGCTCTTTCTTTTCTATCCTTTGAATGGCATTTCATAATTTGGATGTACCACGGTTTAATTAAGTATTCCCTTAAGCAACATCAGGTTCATATGGCAGAATTTTATCTTAACTTAGAGGCATATCGAAGTCTCTGTCTTCAAGAGCTGGAGGTAAACAGAACCTAGGATGCTTCCATGTTGAATTGTCACATCTTTAAAAAGTGAATGAACCCATATCAGTGCATTAGTTGATGTGAAGAGAACCATAGAAGCAGAAAAGTGGATCTTGTTGGTGCTCCACCTGTGGTCCCTCAGACACTTTTGCCATTTGTACATGCACCAGCTCCCGGTATGAGCTCACCCCCAACCAATTATCCACATCTCTTATCCAGGGTACTGTCCTCAGGCTATAGTAACCTACTTTGCCTATGTGCAGAGAGCTGGATGCATCTAGAAACTGTCATTCCCCAGGTACAGTCTTGAACCAATGTTTGAAGGATGGCAGTATAAATGCTTTCGCTCCTTCAGCCCTGATGCAGACAGCTCTGAAGTGTGACTTACACTGTTCCCAGAACTCCCCTGTAAGAGAAAGACATAGTTATTTTCTATGCAACTTTACTTGATACCTTATCCATATTTCTCTCTTTCTTCCAAGTTTCACTTCCTCACTCCCTCCCAGACTTTCCTGGGAACATCTGTCAATATGTCATTTTCATATATATCCTCAGTTTAGGGTCTGCCTTTGGAAACTAGAAGAACTCGTTCCCGAAATGGTCCTATAAAACAAACTCTTAGAATAGGTTTCTGGAATTGGATGACTCATCAACCAGATGCCAACAGGGAACCCACTGTTGGTGGCAGGTAGAGTACAAGTATCCCATGACATGCTGCCCCAGTGGCTGAGAGTTTTATTTGTGGTGAATGTGGATAGGATACACATGTAGAAGGGAATGCACTGGGTGCCCAATGTATACATTAGCTGAGAAATATAGAGGATTTTGTCCTTAAGAACTGTGGAGTTGGTTGGTTACTTCCTCATGCAGTACGGACTGGAAGAGAATAGTATTCAACTAAGTCAATTACTAACTCAGGAAAGTATAAAAGTAAGAAAGTTTCCATCTCAGTGTTTAAAGAAACCTATGGCCAGATAGTGGACTAAGCTGAAGTCAAACCCAGAACTTATTAGGGAAAGTAACAAAGCTACAATGACAACAAAGTCTGAAGAAATTTCAATGAGTAAAATAGCAGGTCTTACTAGAGCCATTTCCAACCCGTATGTCACTGACACAAACAGGAAAGTCACTCCAAGCTGAAATGAACACGGCCACTATACAAGGTCAACCACCTCCTTTTTAGCTCTGACTTAGAGAGCCCCACTCTTAACTGCTGTCAACCTCATATCCTTACTGTCACCCTCCTGACAGCGTTGTTGTTATAGATGTGCCAGACCATATCAGGGAAGCCTAAAACCATCAGAGCAGACATATTTCTGTTCAGGGCTATTTGGAACTGTCTTGTTACCTGAAAAATCCCCCTAACTCATGTGACAACTGGTGAGCCACCTTACCCCTCATGAGAGGAATATGCATTCAACAAGTATTAATTGAGTGCCTATTGCATATCAGACATTATGCTAGGCGCTGCAGAGACAGTACGAGCAGACTTCATCTGTGAGTATACAGCCTAGCGAATAAAACATACATTAAGGAAATAATTATATGTGTAAATATAATTACTGCTTTGACAGTTGCTACAAAGGAGAATTACAAGGTGCAGTGAGAGCATACAGCTGCAAGACAGAATATCCCTACCACTTCTGGGGACCCAGAGGTGGCTTGCCTGAAAAGGGGATATTTAAACTATAACCCAGAAGATGGAAAAGCTTGTCGAGCCTCTAGAGGGGTAGGAGAAGGAGAGGTAAAGGGCAAGAGCATTCGAAGTAAACAAACTCGGTCAAGGTCCTGAGGCAGGAAGGAAAGAGACAAAACCAGGGAGGCTGTAGTATAACGACCAAGGGGGAGGGTAGTAGGAGATGAGGCCAGGGAGAGGCGAGGCCAAATGATCCTGTGTTTTATTATCATCTTCTTGAATTAGATCTTCCTGTATATTGAAGACCATGAGATTGGAGCTAATAGATGTATAAATAAAGATTTTTATTTGGAAATTCTGCCATGAAGTGCATAGGACAGAGAACAATATGAAAAACCCACTTCTTCCAAAGTACCCTTCTATTTTATCCAATATAAGTGGGGGCATCAGGCTTTTTTCTCAGTCCTTCAGGCATGATGAGGTCCATCATCACTCGAAGCACCAAGGCCAGACATATCACAGCTCAGAGAGCTAATATGGACATGTAGGCAACAAGAAAATGAAAGAATATCTCCCTACTGAGAGTGTTCACTTACTGCTTGCAGACTTCTCCAAAATAGAGCCGATTTGATTTATGTCTATGGACATTTTTGTTAAATAATAGGAGGCTCTAGATTAGACTCATTACTTATGGTCCTCGAACTTGATGACAGCGTAAAAAAAGGAAGAGAAAGCTTCTGCTATGAGAAATCCAAATGAAATACCTCAAAGGAAAATCTTCTGAAAATTACTATCTTGAGTGGGAACCATTAGAAATAAAACACTTCAGAAAATAACCAAAAATGAAGAGCGCAGCTGTGATTCTGGAACCAAGGGGACAAAGGGACGTTGTGGAGCCCACAGAGTGAGGGGCGCTGTGCGGGGTCACTAGGACACTTGCACTCCTCTCGAGACCAAAGCCACTGCTGACTCCGGCTTCACCCATGGTTCCTGGGGCATCTCTCGCCTTGCCTTTCTGAAGTCAGAACATTCTTGCCTCAGAGGAGGACAGGGTAACAACAAACTTGGGAGGTTCCTGGACAAACACACACAGATACCTTCCACCCTTCTTTGCTCTTCCTTCTGAGCTAGACACTGCCCTGAAGGGTGCAGGCATGCGTGTGTGTGCCTCTGTGCATCCGTGTGAGAGAGAGAAAGAGAGTCCGGTGTGAGTTTCACCTTCCTCCTTTAATGTTTGCTGATGGATGGCCTCACATCCAGCGAGGGAAGTGGAGCCAGCTTCCCTCTTGCCTAATTAGAAGCCAGGGACAGGGACGGACCCACCGTTCTGACTTGAGCTTTTGCTGAGTGTACAGGTGATGATTACCCACAACAGCGTCCCATGGGATGAGTGAGGTCATCGAGGAGGAGGGACAAGGTTGCCCCAAACAAAAAATTCCTCTGATTGTATAGATAGTAAATATAGTCCTGGGATGATCAGTTTCTCAGGAGACATCCTAAAATTGCAAGTCTGAGATACTAGATAAACACTGTAAACAGAAGACAATGGCCCAGAATATCAAAACTTCCTTCCTGAGGTCTGCAGCTTTTCTAGGCCAGCACTCGGGGAGTGAAGGAGCAGAAGCTGCTTCAAGATGAGCCCATGGCTTCCAGGGATGGAGAAAAGGAGGGAACTACTGCAGGACTGTGGTCACAGACAGGCTTGGACCAAACATCAGTGTGGATAAGGATGACTCCTGTGATTTTTAACTTGTTTAATTTTTTAACAGTCTATTAATTTTAACACTCTATTAATCCAATGGGGACCGAACAGAATTGGATACAACTGTTTCTCTTTTGATTTTCTCACGTGCTAAGAACTGATTCCTCCAACCCCCTGGATCATAGAAAGGATGCATATAAGGGGCGCCTGGGTAGCTCAGCTAGTTAAGTGCCCGACTCTGTTTTGTTTTGTTTTAAGATTTTGTTTTTTCATCTGAAAGAGAGACAGAGACAGGGACAGAAAGAGCACAAGCAGGGGTAGAAGCAGAGGAAGAGGGAGAGACAGACCCACGGCTAAGCTGGCTAAGCTGGGATCCTAACCTGAGGCTTGATCCCAGGACCTGGAGATCATGACCTGAGCCAAAGGCAGACCCTTAGCCATCTGAGCCACCTAGTCGCCCAAGTGTCCAACTCTAGATTTCGTCTCCAGTCATGACCTCAGAGTCATAATATCAAGCCCCGAGTCAGGCTCTGCACTGAGCATGGAACCCACTTGTAAGTCTCTCTCCTTCTCTCTCTCTCTGTCCCCCCCACCAGTCTCTCCCTGTCTCTAAAACCAAACCAAAACAAACAACAACAACAAAAAGGATGATGCTCACCTTGGAGCATTTAAATAACGTAAAATCTAAAAACAATGAAATCACCCAGAGATCCACAACCCAGTGGCAACCACACTCAGTCTGGGGCAGGACACCCACACACACGCCCCCATACCAACGCACACATACCTAAACATGCAGACATATGTAAACACACACACTACAGACCAGGAACACATATGCACACACACATGCACACACTTCAGATAAGTGGGCTTATACTCAATGTGCCGTCTGACAACCTGGTTGATTGATGTTGTATGTATGTGCACTTTAAATCAAACATGGATATGCAGGGTCTGGATTCTATTCCGTTATCTACAGGAGCTATATGGGATCCACGGACTGTACCAGATTTATTTAGCCCATCCCTGCACCGTGACAAAGCCAGTTTTGTTCTTTATCCATTTTAAATATTCTTCTTAGAACCATGTTTTTACACTTCTCTGAATATCTTCTGAGGAAAATTCCTAATAGTGAAACTCCTGCATGAGGAGGGAATCCAATTCTGTAAAATCTCAGTACCTGCTGCCAAACTCGAGATGATCCGGGGCCACAGGAGCTGTGGCCCATGCATCATGTCTCCCCAACTGATGAAGCTCTGCATGGGGCCTCTCCTTGGCCCAGCTGGGGTCCGTCTTCACAGAGAAGGCACAGACCTGCCTGAGCCTCCAGCTGTTTCCTTATTCCCCACAGAGGAGGCATAAAGCCCCATGCTAGCCTCGTACCCCTGCTGCCCCACAGGGGAGCGGGACCCCAAGTGGAAGCTCCTCGTGTCTCCTGCAGCCTGATGATGGCTCCTTCCCAACTGGAGACCCACCGTGGGCCATCAGTGTCCCCACTGACTGCCCGCTCCCGTACTCTGCTTCACATGAGCACAGCTGTGTGAAGACTCCAGGCAACAATCTGTCGTAAAAGGTCAGGGCTCACCCTCTCGTTTGGGTGCAGATCAAAGGTTTCTAAGTGAGGGGGGGCAATTTTGTCCCCCAGGGAGCATTTGGCAATGTCTAGGGACACTTTATGTTGTCACAACTCGAGGAAGGTACTGCTGGCATCAGTGAGCAGAGGCCAGAGATGCTGCTAAAATCCCTACAGGGAACAGCCCAGGCCCCCGCAACAAGGAATCATCCGACCCCAAATGTCAATAGTGCGCAAGTTGAAAAACCGCACACAGATGATGTATTCTCTGTCTTTTGGTTCCATTCTTTTGTTTCCCTGAGTTTTAGGGAGAGAAGACGTAAATTATTTCCAACTCTTGCATGTGTAGTTTTTAAATAAAAGCCTTGCTTTAGCATTTCACCCTTCGATTCCTCTCCCTCTCTCTGCCAGCTCCTGACTCCGGACCCACAAGCCCCCCGGTGGCCCCCAGAATTCCAACCTGCTGCTCTAGTGGCTTTACCCAAGCGCAGCCATCCACACACACAAACCCCACGGACAGCAGGCAAGCCTGATTACGGGTTTTCCGTCCTCTGTCCTTCTGTTGTAAATTCACTCCTCTAATCAGCGGAACATGAAGCCTTGCTCCTTTTCCTCCAGTGGGTGATCCGTATCCCATTCTTATCATTTTCATACGCAGTCACCTTCCCCAGCACAGATCACTTGCTGGGATGATAAGCCCCTTTGGCCTGAAGAGAAAAAGAGTGTTTTCTCTGGGAGGACAGGAGCTCTCCTGGAAACGAGGGTTCCAACATTCCACATGCTGTCCTATTCCCTCCACCTTCCTTTAGATTTACACGAACAGGATATAAGGCATTCAGGCTCATTCAAGCAGGGTTAATGGGACACGCCTCATCGGTTAGATGACCGCCTGAGGGGAAATCCATATTTTACACAGACTTGAACCTATTCCAACCTTTCCACGGGGTCTGTCACCTCAGTAAGCACCCAGTGAGTGTTACCAGCTGACCAGAAATGGAGTCCCCCAGAAAAGAAAAGCAATGAGCCATGAGTGAAAATCTTGAGGTAAACATAATGGCTCCTATGATAACAGAGTCTCCGTAATGTTTCCCTGCTGCATTGAGGTAGCATTCAGGAACCATTAACAGAGTCTATATTTTTTAGAAGGGAACTTTATTGCAAAACTAAATTGAGGTCACAGCCTATGTGTGTGTACATACATGCACACCCCCCAGCCTCCCCCTATGGAAAAACAGCCATGCTTGATTTATTTCCTTATCCCCCAGAATGATTCATCCACAGCAGAGAAAGGAAACAGCTAAGTTCCATCCAAGCACAGACAAGAAAAGCCTTCTCTCTCCTCGTCCACTGACATAAAAACTACCTCTTGCAAAGCAAAGCTGGGGATGGCCCCGCACAGGCGTCCAAGGCTAGTTCACCCAAGTGATCTGGGGAGATGCTTGGACTCACTGGAGTTGAAAGCTTTGTCCATGTCTGGAAGAGAAACACGTCTTGAGAAAAGATTTTTGAGCCACAAAAATCTCTGTGATTTAATGCAGAGTCATATGGGGTCTTGAGGATGAGAAAAGTGTGCATCTATGGCCTCTACAAAACCTAGCTCCATGTTCTGCAACAGGCATTTAAATTGTAATCGAGTGGATAACTCACACCGGAAAGCACTGTGTGTCTTACTGTCACCAAGATCCTTGCTCTTCAAAATGTGGTCTACAGATCAGCAGCGGCCTGAAACTTATTAGAAATACAAACTAAGGCTCCTCCCTGAACGCACCTACAGAATCTGAATTTTAACAAGATCCCAGGTGATTCATGCGCTCATAAAAATGTGGGGAGCATGGCTGTAAACAACTCTCCCCACAAAATGTAGGAACTCTGCCCCAGGATGGCTGAAGGTTCTAGCCAATCAATCCCTTGACAAAATACTGCCAACAGGGTGGCCCAAATATTACCCAATATAACATCGATAGAATGATAGCATTTCCTCTGGAAGTCACCGGGCACACCACAGAGGGACAAATGAGAGGGAAAAGGGGGGCCTTGACGGGGTTTGTCTCTAAAGGAGCTCTGGGAGTTCAGAAGTACAGCAACAATTATTCCTTCAGCTTCTACAGACCTTCCCAAGGTACCTCTGCCGTCAGCGGGCAGGTGGATCAGAATGAAGACGTGAAATTAGACGTAACGGGAAATAACTGCAGTGCATCTGAGCGAAGAAAAAGAGGACAAGGCAAGAGACAGAGGCCTGTCCCTAGCAATAACGTTAGGAACTCATCTCTGGGTTGCCAGAGGCCAATTTTCATCAGCAGTCGGGAGTCAGTGAGTGAACGAATGGCTTCTGTGCCATTGTGACTCAGAGCTACAGGTCTAATTACCTGTTGGGATTTGTCTTAAATTAAAAGAAAGGAATGTCCTGGAGGGAGTAAAAGTTTGTCCTCTGGCTTCTGTCTGGGTTCAGCAGTGACTGGCACACAGAAGATGAGGGGAGGGCTAAGTGAGACATCAGGTTCTTTCTCCCAGCACCACCACTCCCACCCCAGGCTCTGTGCTGGGGGAAGGGGGGCCCGACAGAAATTATTTCCTTTATGACAGTAGCTCTCAGCTGGACAGTGAATTGGCCCTCTGGGGGACACAGGACTATCCCCCCACCCCAGGACAGAACCAATGGATCCCAAACAACCACAGTCCTAGACCTAGGAATCACTCTCCAATGGCACCCGATGGAGGCACTTCCTGCAAGGCACTCTTCGGGTCACAGCTTTCTGGCTATTTTTCCTCCCATATGCCTCAACTCCCCCTGAGGGTTCCTTTTACCTGCTCTTCCACCAGTATCGAACTCCCCTCAAAATCCCAGCCAAGTGAACCTTTTGATTGCTTCCCACATAGTGTGCTGAGAGTTGAGCTAAGCTACTCCATGGTGTGGCGTCCATTCTGTTTGGCCAAGTGGTCTGCAGCCACCTGAAACCAACACCAGCCCCCTCTTCCAAGGCCCACCCTAGATAGCAGCCATAGCACCACAAGCAAATTAAGTTCCCAGCGTGACTCCCCAATAGCCTTTGCCATTAACAGTGTCCCAGGGCCTTGCCCTGGTCTTCCCCGCCCCCCCCCACCCCCGCCACTTTAATAAGACTCTTGGGGAACTTACCAAAACCCCTCTCTTTGGGGTTTGAACGGACCGATCCTGCCTGAACCTGAGAATCCCAAAGCACTCCACCCAAAGACCCTGATAAAGGCATGTTCTCAGCCTCTGCCCCGCCCTGCCAACACCCTGCCCTGACCTTCCCCCGTGGCCCTCAAGGCATCCCTTGTGGTCCTTTATTGAACCACAGCTTACCATGTGGCACCTCAGCATTCTACTTAAGAAATGTCAGCTCAATAAAGTCACAACACCCTGACTCCTACAAAGAACAGTAATGAGAAAAACAGTAAGATTTGGCCCCGGGGCAGTAATTCCTCATTGATGACTGGCCAAAGCTGAGGAAGAGACGAGAAAGGAAGGCCTGGAATCAGGGGAGTGGGTTACAAGAATACCAGGCTTGATTCCTAATGTTACTGGCCACTCCACCCCTTTGTAGGGCACAGACTCCACGAATGTGTATGTAGCAGCCTTGATGATCAAGAGGTTATGAATGTGTGTCTGTCAACGCATGGAATGTGGAAGATGCTCCATAAATGGAGCGAATAAATGAATGTGTGAATGGATGAATGAACAAGTTAGCATGACCTGGAGTGGTTGGAGAGGCGACCTGGAAGAGGTTAGGAGGTCACAAGACACAACACAAGCTCTGGGTAGGAGCCCGTGTGGGGTGGGGTCTAGTGAACTCACGAAGGAGAATAGCCCTCCAGAGCAGCGATGGGCAGTAACCCTGGGCGGGAGGGAAGGACAAGACACTGAAGTCCTTGGAAGCCAGAGTGGTTTGATTTTTATGCTGTAAGAAATAGGAAACCACTCTAGGTCAGAGCAGTGTATCGGTGTTTTTCAAAAACTGTCTTGACAGAGGGACCCAAAGTGGGTGGAGTGGGGAGCAGTTGGACACTAGCAAGCACAATAGTGGTTCTAGGGTACTGGGAATGGTAAGGGGAATGTGCATCTTAGAAGATTCATGGCAGGAATGATCTCGGATTAAAATGAATGAAAATCTCTGAGGTGTTATAAACTGCTTCTTGGAATCGGCCATGGACATAAAGATAACTAGCATCATGGATCTCCATTCTCCAAGGAGCTGCTTGAGCATAGAGACCCTGGGATGATGTAACACGGCCAAGGAAAAGCTCTCCAGATATCTTGGTAAAGCAAATATCCATGAAGCCAGCATCTTGCCCCTTGTGTGTATTCACGGAATCAGCTGCCGCCACTCTCATCCTCTGCAGCTGTCTTACAGCATGTGACTTCCTGAATGAGCCTCCCCCGGAAACCCAGTGGGGGCCAGTGCCCATTTTAGGGCCTGTCGTGTGGCAGCGGATATGCACACCCTCCCTGAGGATGCTGGGTGCATTCCGGAGCCCTCATGCACAGACCCCTCCAAAGGAACTTCAGAATAATTAATTAAATCAGTGCTTTTCAGTCCTCTTGATTAGGTATTGAGCAAGCCCCAGAAGGTTTTCTTTCTTTTGAGAATCATTGCACTCCAAGTTGATTTCCTTCTCTTCCCGTCTTCGGGCAGGAGAAAGTCAGGCCAGCAGGTGAGCAAAGGGACCATTCCATAACCTTTGAGAATACAGTCGAGAAGGGACTGTTGCTAAATGCAGTCACTCGTCCTTGCTCAATCCCATGCCACAGTCTATTTGTTACCCCCCCCCCCCCCAAAGTACAAGCATGGCAGCATCCCCAGTAAGCACTATCCAGGGTCATTTGTGCTGTGGTCCACTAGGGCCCTCATGGGCTGGGGAGGAGAGAAGCACAGCCTTAGAGCTCTTCTTCTGAGGGCTGACTTTTTTCCACTGGCCCAGAGTCATTGAAAACTCTTCTCCAGACACCCTGTGCTTCCTCTTCCCTGGGAAGGAACCCAGACTTTTGCATCTAGTCAGTCAGAAGCACAGCGACACATGGTCCTATCTATGATGGGAGCTGTTATGGGATTTCAGTTCCCCACAGCGAACTGAGAACTCCAGTGTCAGAACCACGTTACATTGTAGGACAGCCACTCAGTGTCAGTGGGAGACTGGAGAATTGCTTGGCAGTGCTGGAAACACTCGCGCGCGCACACACACACACACACACACATACACACACACACCCTAGACCTGTGCTTGTCATCTAAAAGGTGTAAGCATGTTTCTTTTTAAATGGTTTTCATGTTTAGCCAAACTTGATTTGTAACATTTATAAACATGTATTACTTGATTTACAAAAGCTGTCTTGAAACCTGAGAGATCTTGTTTTCTGGGTGTGTAAGTTTGCCCTTTCAAGCATTTGATGTATTTAAAAGAACCAGACAAATTGCATTTTAATGTGCACAAAGATATTTAAAAGATATAAATTAATTAGGTTTGTAAATGGGGTTAATTGTTTAAGGAAAATCAATCTGTTGAACTTATTAATTTATTGAACATCATTAATGTACATGGAAAGGTAATTATTCTTACTCTTATATAAATACTTAATAAATTCAGGTAGAATAACAAAGTTTATAAGTTGAACTTAAAACCTTAAGAAAAAATAGTTTTTTATTTGTGAACTTAATAAACTAAGCATTGATTTTAAAAAACATGTAACTATAAATAGTCCTTCTACACACACACATACATACCCACACGTGATCACTCCTTGGCTAACATTAAAACAACTTTAACAAACACACATCAATGTCCTTTAATAAGGCCCAGCAATACTCATCTCATCAAGGTATGTCCCACCCACCCCCCGGTCTAGCTCCTGCTCCTACAGGGAGCACAGCAGACATCCAGGTTGAGTAGGGGCCATGTTGATGCCCTCTGTCCCTCTTGACCATAAACCCCACAAAGTGAGAAGCCATGTCTGTTTTGCTCCCAATTATATACCCCATCATGATTTCTCTAACCTGGAACCCAACATTCACAAGTCACTTAGAATATGAAATGAGGGAATGAGGGCAAGAAGCTGTTCATCTTGCCTGGGCTCCTGCCCCTGCCCTAGACTGTGTCTATACACAGGTTGAATGCCATGCCACCTGCCTCACTCTCCAGAAGCTGAACTACAACTTTGGACTTCCCACCTGATGTGACCCACCTTCTTGCTCCCTTCTTCAGCCTCAACATGTCATTCAGTTCATCACTGCCAGGCTTTTTTGACCACTACCTAAAATGGGAATCCAGTAACCACAAACGTGAGACACAATTTTCCAGAGACAGAGACTTTGAGGCAGATGGACAATTTGCTAAGAAGATATCATATGTTATAAAAATTAATGATGACCGGGCAGAGAAACTTTGGACACTAACATCCCAGCAGGGAAGGATATCCTGAAGCAGCAGATGATCTGCGATGAGGAACCCTAAAATGGCTTAATGAACATTTATATCAAGGGATGCCAGCAAAAAGATCTCCATAAAAATGCCTGCTTCCAGTTTTCCTGGTTCGAGATGTCCCTGTCCCCCTGCGTGGTAACAGTGGGGTTCTCCTACTGTCTATCTGACATCCATGACTCGCTGTCTCCCTGAGGTCCCAAGCCCTCCTCCTATCTCCTCCCATCCCACTTCATGAATGGAGCTGACATTTCCAGTCTGATATCCCCCTTTTTTTACTTTCTATTTCCTTTGTCCCTCCCATTGCTCAACATTTTAGGGTCAAGGAACAAAAGAGAAATATTAGAAGAAGAGAAAGGTAAAAATGATGAAATCTCATTCCTCTCTTTTCATGCAGTCAAGAGAAATGGACTATAGACACCCTTTACCCCTAAAGAAAAGAGAAGAATTTCCTTCTGTGTACCCTTGCCTTCCCTCATGATGCCATTTTCTTTTGTGAGATTTAAGAAAATAGATGCAAATGCCAAAAGGTGCCTCCTATCTCATGGAGCTGCAGATTGTCAGCCTCACTCAGAGGAACATATAACCCTGAAATTCCTTGAAAAACTATTGAAAGTTAGAAGATGACATACTGGTCTGGATACTGTTTATGGTTAATCTGAATCTGAAGTCAAACATAGATATCTTAAGAGAATTTAAGTGTCCAATCTGGTCAAAATAATTGGAAAACTTCTTTAGGGTCTATGAAACAAGCCCAACTTCCCTGACAAAGCACCATCTTTGATTTGTTTTGTTTTGTCACCAAAAGGACCAATCTCCTCAAAAACCCCTTTACATGGGCTTAGATATGAACTATATGTCCCCAAAACCCTGGAAGGTTGATGGACAACCCATCTCCTTCTATTCAAAGTCTTTGGGTTCTTTCAGATTTTCAAGGATCACTTGGGTTACCTCAACCAGCATGATGCCTTGCTACAGACCCAGGAAGAAATGGCACATAAAAAACACAGAATCGGGGCATGTGCACCTGAATGTTTATAGCAACAATGTTCACAATAGCCAAACTATGGAAAGAACCTAGATGTCCATCAACAGATGAATG
>NC_081566.1:57479089-57596661 GCF_022355385.1 Mustela nigripes
AAAATAGAATACTATGCAGCCATCAAAAGAAATGAAATCTTGCCATTTGTGATGACATGGATGGAACTAGAGGGTATTATGTTTAGCGAAATAAGTCAATTGGAGAAAGACAACTATCATATGATCTCCCTGATATGAGGAAGTGGAGATGCAACGTGGGGGGTTTGCGGGGTAGGAAAAGAATAAATGAAACAAGATGGGATCAGGAGGGAGACAAACCATAAGAGACTCTTAATCTCACAAAACAAACTGAGGGTTGCTGTGGGTGGAGGGGGTAGGGGAGGATGGTTGGTTTAGGGACATTGGGGAGGGTATGTGCTATGGTGAGTGCTGTGAAGTGTGTAAACTTGGTGATTCACAGACCTGTACCCCTGGGGCTAATAATACATTATATGTTTATTTTAAAAATTTAAAAATTACAAAAAAAAAAAAAAAACCCAAATACACACAGATTCGTGGAAGCTGGAAAGTGGCTTAGGACATGACAGCAACTTTTATGTCCCCAATCTCTCTCCCTCTCTTTCGAGCTTCTTTTCCTCTTATTCCCTTTGCTTCTCTTGCGTCTCCACTGTGCCAACTTCACATTTCTCCAGCCTTATGGCATATGTTCCCCACCCTCTTTGTGCTCTCAAATTGTGCTGCCGTTCTCCGTGGGTCATATGTTTCTCACAATAAAATCCCCATTAAGGACACTCACTTCAGGTCTCTTAGTCATTGTCCAATATAAATTACCCTCACTGGGTAGACTTCTCCCCAGGAGTCGCCCAAGTGCCCCTTGAGCAAGACACCGGTCTACGGAGTCCACGCACAAGGGAGACATGGTACAAATCATTTGCAGTGACTTTTCTCTGAGGAGGGTAGTGAGCATGACAGTTCCTCAGAACATCTGAGCCAGTGCATTGGGGTTTTATAGACATATGGTTCCAATTTATATTTACAGCAACAAAATTAAAGCTAAAGAAGGATGGCATATTATTACATTATAAGCATCTTCCTGCATCTAACCTTATACTGCAGAAATATGGAAAAATATAATAAGCCTGCTTCTCTGTCTTCATTGAACCACTGATAGAATATCAAGCAGGACAAAGAACAAAGAATCCTTAAGCACATCATGTTCACGACTAGCCTGGTCACAAATCAACCTTCTTACAGTGCAGCCCTGTGTTTCAGCCATTTATGACTTTATTTAACTTTGTTATCCTACTTCTCCAACTGAGAAATGAAAAGAACTTTGTCAAAAGCCTAACTGGCATGAAGCTACCTCGTGGGTTTGGAAAGTTTGGCTTTCCTATTTTTTAGTTGTCCATAAAGCATGTCATTATTCCCCAGACTTCAAGCTCTGGAAGAGAGCTTTAATACCATTATTGTGACTGCCCAAGCCATTCCACTACTCCCGCTGAGCAACTCCTGGGTGGGTTCAGTTGAGAACAAATCCAAGGCTCCAGATTCAAGATAGTTTTCCCTTTCCATTCACGGGCTATTCGGCAGAAAATTGAATTGAAGCAAGCACTGCTGCGCACGGCCTGGCCTTTCAGTCTAGTGACCCCATCCCGCAAGGAAGCAAGGTTTGAGTGACATGTTCTCAATGAATTGGTGTCAACTTTTCTGGTCATCACTGATTCCACAAAGGATTCAAACCACCTGTCCAACGCCTGACTTCAGCCTTTGCAAGACTAAGCAGTTTCCTTTTTCCAAGGGCTGATTCATCCCACTCTCAAGAAAGGACTTTCATTAACTGAGCTGTATGTCATTCCCAAGTGTTAGTTCCTGTTAATGCTCCTACACAAAGCCTCTGCTGCCGATAACAAACAAACAAACAAACAAACAAAAAACCACCTCAGAATAAAATGAGGAGGGAAGAACGGCCGTTGGGAAAGGGCTAACTGTGAAAGGAAGTTCTGGTGGACTCACGCTCCTATCCTTTCCCTACATGCGTAAACCGAAGGGCACCTGCCTGAGATGCGACCATCTGATTTGACCTGAAGGACAAGAACGCTCAGAGAGGACCTCAGCTCCCTGGAGATCTCAGCTTCCTGTTTTCTCCTTGAAAACCTTGAAAAAGAATCCCATACCACACAAACCAGTGGGCTCCTCAGTCTCTGACCAACCCTGCAATCAACTGATACTTATTGAGCATATGCCACGGGCCAGGACCTGACCTAGGAACTGAGATAAAGCAGTGAACAAAATAGCGAAAGGCCTTGCTCTCTTGGAAATTACCTAGGTCAGTGCAAGTCCTAACGTGCCAACCAACATTAGTGCCATTTGGACTGGATTTTTTAATAGGAATTCGAGGAAACCCGGGAATTGGAGGGAAGCACAAGCAATAGCAAACATTTACATCTGAGAGTCACTCTAAAACGTACTCCGTGTTTTCACACACATGATCTCATTCAGCCCTTTCACAGACCAGAGCAGATATTTATACCCTTGCTAAATTGTAGGACAGGATTGCTGAAGGTCAAGTGTGAAGATCGTTCTAAGGATTATCCGTATTAGGTGACATTCCCATCAACAAATGCTTCTACTTCCAAAGCACATCTCCTTTAAGCCTAGGAGAAAGTTCTCCGTATTGAAACAACAGAAAAATGTGAAATCAGATTCGTCCTGCGAACAAGATGCTTGTGCTCCGGACACAAGCATCAACAGTGCGGTAGTCCATTCCCGTGGGCTTACATTCGGTGTTTGCTGCGACTTCCCATGCATGCTCACACCTTGGACTCCTGCTCTCCTGCTTCTGATGTTTTCCCTCTCTGCTTAAAACTAAATACAATTAAGAACAGTCCTGCTTCTGGCAAAGTGGATTGACTTGTTTGGACCCACTCTCCTAGACATCAACTAGGAAACATGGACAAAATACTTAGAAATATCTGTGTGCACGCACTTGACAGCTACAAAGTCACTGAGGACTTGTGAGTGCAATGTCCTGCAGAGAAGGGAAACTCCAAGAAATGAATCCTATAGTCGGTGCTGCGTTCCCTCTGAGGGCATTTGTCAGATCAAAAGCAGCAACAGAATTAGAGAAACTGACCAGGTTTTCTCATAGGGGTGGGATATATAAAAATTGAAGTTTAAGGCCCCCAAAATACGGGTCCCTGGAAAATATTCCAGGCCTTTGGTTGTGACACAGGAAGGACTACAACCAAATAAAAGAAGAGTAAAGTAGAATCCACTCACAAGGACTCAGGACCAGCTTCAATAGCTCATTTCCTGACTGGATTTGCACAATAATTCCATACAAGATGTCCTGCCAGAAGCAAAAGTGAATCTTTTTGAGAGGACAATATCATCCTAACTTCAAATCATCTCTACAAATTTTCAACACAAGGTCCAACACACGCATAAAAAAAGTAAGTGAAACCAGCCTACAGAAAGATAAGAACTGACCAAAAACTAAAAGAAAAATGACAATGGAACAGACTAAACTAGAGTACAAAAGGAGAATGGAGTAGACAGACACACAGGAGATGCGGGTATTATAATTATGTTGAATGTGCTCAAGAAAACAAATAAGAAGATGAACAGTTTTAGGAGAGAAGTGGGAACCACAAAAAGGAGATAAATGTGAATTCTTAATAAAAATCAAGAGTTCAGTGGATTAAAGCAGCTGAAGAGAGAAGAGAGGTCAGAGAACAGTTATAGAAGAAATAGGATCGTAGCTATGGTTTTTTTCAAAAAGTAAAGAAAAAAAATTATAAGGAAACATATCAAAATGATATTAGTGATTTTCATTGTCTTTAGTGAAATTATGAGTAGATTTTTCTCTTTTCATTTTGTTATTACCGAGATTTTTTTTATAGGAAGTATATATTATTTTTACAGTGGTGAAAATGGAAAAAAACACATCATTAAAATGGAAAACTCTTTGTGAAGAAACGCATACAAGTTTCTGCCCTGGCTATGTCCATTGGCCCCCAGGAGTTTTTTTACTTTGAGCTGGTCTTACGGAGCTCACCACTGTGCCTCGTAACTCACGCATATGTTGCCTTAATTTTTGTGATTTGTTTTCTCAGCTAAAACACAGGGACAGGGCACACGGCAGCTGCCCTCAGGGTTTCTCTTCCATCCTCCCCAGTAGAGAAATCCATGCAAACTAATTTGAGGGTCTATACCTCATGGCATGTAATTTTCAAGCAGTAAAATGCTGGAACACATACACACACACAACTGATTAGCTTATAGAACTTGCTAGGGAGAAAATACCGTATCACCTGAACCATAACATGACCACTGAGCCCAGTTCCCCCCCATGCCTCCATTACTTGCTGGCATCAGACAAGTTACTTCATGCATAAATTTATTTTCCTGACCCGCTAAGTGCTGGTTAGCACCTTGGAGTTGTGAAATCTACCCTCGGGGGACACTCTGAAACTTTTATGCAACTCAGAACTTTTATCTTAGTTAAAGCCTGGGGGTTGAGAAAATGAGGTACGTAACCACAAAAAAAAAAAAAAAAAAAAAAAAAACTCACTTATTGAAAGGAAATCGGCTGAGGAACTCTTTCAGAATCTTCTTTTTTTTTTCCCCAGAGAATTCCCATGGAAAAGGCAGAATTAATCTATTCCAACCCTATATGTTTTTGTTTCCTCATGAGTCATTTCATGCATTTATTCCACAAACAATTTCTGAGTGTGAATATTGTATGACACAGCACCAGGGACTGACGTAAAGAAAACAAAAGAAATTCCCCTTTGCGCTTAGTGAGCTCAGAGTCTGTAGCAGAGAACAGATGAGTCAACAAATCTTCATGTCAGCAGGGTCAGGGCTGTGACAGAGACCAACGGTGTGTTAGAGGATTGAAGTGAAGATGGGCACATTCATGTCTGCCTTTTTTTTTTTTTCTCAGAATGGTCACTTCCTATTTATCATGCCATTCAATGTCCTCTGATTCAGCGGTAAGCACATATTAAAAACACTCCTCCAGGGGCGCCTGGGTGGCTCAGTGGGTTAAGCCACTGCCTTCGGCTCAGGTCGTGATCTCAGGGTCCTGGGATCGAGTCCTGTATCGGGCTCTCTGCTCGGCAGGGAGCCTGCTTCCTCCACTCTCTCTGCCTGCCTCTCTGCCTGCTTGTGATCTCTCTCTGTCAAATACATAAATAAATAAATCTTTAAAAAAAAAATAACTCCTCCAACATCAGAGCTACAGCCAACTAACCACACATTTATCTGATGTCACCAGCATGCTCTGACACCACAACCCCTCTTTTAACGTTTTTTAAAGATTTGTTTGTTTATTTATTTATTTATTTGAGAGAGAAATGTGGGGGAGAGGCAGAGGGAGAGGGAGAGAGAAACACAAGCAGAACCCACACTGAACTTGGAGTGCAACATGCGGCTCTATCTCACGACCCTGAAATCACAACCCGACTCAAAACTAAGGGTCAGTCATGTAACCAGCCATGCCACCCAGGCACTCCCCTGACCCTTTTAACTTTCAAAGTTTATGTTTCTCTACCTGTGGAGTATTCGCTCTGTGCTAAGTTCCAAAGAGCTTTTTAAAAACTCTATGTCCTCTCTCTAGTTCAATTTTTATAACAATTCTTTAACTTTGTTAATATCATATGCTTTTTAAAAACACCTGTTTTGAGGTATAATTGACACATAATCAAGTACATATATTTCAAGCATGTAATCTGTTAAGTTTGACATATGTAGTAAACCTTTATGCAAAGAGGATAACTAAGGCTTAGAGAAGTTAAGTAATTTGTCAAAGCATTGAAGGTCGAAGTCAAAATACAAATGCGGACGTGCCAGATTGCAGAACTTGAGACTCCATCCACTGTGCTCCACTTTTCCACTGACTGTGCTCTTTCTGAGATATTTACCAACCCCACGAGGTTTTTTATGAAGACACACACTCCCAATAAGGTGACAAAAGGAAATAAATGGTATACTGATTGGGAAGGAAGATATAAAACTGTCTTTGTCTACAAATGACACGACGGTCTGTGTAGAAAATCCAAAAGAATCAGCAACAAGGAGCACCTCAGTTGTTAAGCATATGCCTTTGGCTCAGGTCATGTTCCCAGGGTCCTGGGATCAAGTCTCATGTTGGGCTCCCTGCTCAGTGGGGAATCTGCTTCTCTCCTTCTGTTGCTCCTCCTACTTGTGCACACACACTCTCTCTCTCTCTTTCTCTCTCTCTGTCAAATAAATAAAATCTTTAAAACTAAATAAATAAATAACAAAAAATGGATCAAATACACAATTATAATAACCTTGCAGATACAAGGTTTACATATAAAAGTCAGTTGCTATGCAGTGATCCAAAGGGGCACATGCACCCAAATGTTTATAGCAACAATGTCCACAATAGCTAAAGTATGGAAAGAACCTAGATGTCCATTGGCAGATGAATGGATGAAGAAGATATACACAATGGAATACTATGTAGCCATCAAAAAATGAAATCTTGCCATTTGCAATGATGTGGATGGAACTAGAGGGTATTATGCTAAGTGAAATAAGTCAATCAGAGAGGGACAATTATCATATGATCTCACGGATATGAGACATTTGAGAAACAAGACAGAAGATCATAGAGGAGGGGAGGGAAAAATGAAACAAGATGAAACCAGAGAAGGAGAAAAATCCTAAGAGACTCTTGGTCTCAGGAAACAAACTGAGGTTTTCTGGAGTGGAGGGGAGTGGAGAGGAGGTGGGAGGTGTTGGACACTGGGGAGAGTATGTGCTATGGTGAGTGCTGTGAAGTGTGTAAGACTGATGAATCAGGGTGCCTGGGTGGCTCAGTGGGTTAAGCCTCTGCCTTCGGCTCAGGTCATGGTCTCAGGGTCCTGGGATCGAGTCCCACATCGGGCTCTCTGCTCCACAGGGAGCCTGTTTCCTCCTCTCTCTCTCTCTGCCTGCCTCTCTGCCTACTTGTGATCTCTATCTGTCAAATAAATAAATAAAATCTTAAAAAAAAAAAATTAAAGACTGATGAATCACAGACCTGTACCCTGGGGCAAATGACACATTATATGTTAATTTTTTAAAAAGTCAGTTGCTTTTCTTTATGCCAATAAAGAATAAATGGAATCTGAAATTAAAAACACAATACCTGGGTGCCTGGGTGGCTCAGTGGGTTAAGCCACTGCCTTCGGCTCAGGTCATGATCTCAGGGTCCTGGGATCGAGTCCCACATCGGGCGCTCTGCTCAGCAGGGAACCTGCTTCCTCCTATCTCTCTCTCTGCCTCTATGCCTACTTGTGATCTCTGTCAAATAAATAAATAAAATCTTAAAAAAAAACACAATACCATTCATGTTAACAGCCCCAAAAATGAAAGACTTAGGTATAAATCTAACAAACCATATATAAGATTTTTAAAAAGAAAGCTACAAAACTTGATCAACAAAATCAAAGAAGAAATTTAAAAAATGGAGAGATAGTCCATGTTCATGAATAGGAAGATTTGATGTTGTCAAGATAACAGTTCTTCCCAACTTGGTCTATATATTCAGTGCATTTCCAATCAAAATCCAGCAAGTCTTTATAGATATCAACAAACAGGTTTTATGGAAAGGCTAAAGACCCAAAACAGCCCACACAATACTGAAGAAAAAGTTGGACGACTGACACTACTTGTCTCCAAAACATTAGTATAAAGCTACAGGAATCAAAACAGTGTGGTATTGGTGAAACAACTGACAAATAGATCAATCAAATAGATTAGAGAGCTCAGAAATAGACCCCCCCTATATATCGGTCAACTGATAGTTGGCAAATGAGCAAAGCAATACAGTGGAATATAGTCTCGTCAGCAACTGGTGCCGGAAGAGTTGGACGTACACACACACACACACACACACAAATAACTAAATAAATAAATCTAGAAACAGACTTTGCATCTTTCACAAAAATTAACCCAAAATGAATTATAGACCTAAATGTAAAATGCAAAACTATGCAACTGCTAGAAGGTAAATGGGAGAGCCGCGATGACCTTTACTTTACTTTACTTTACAACATCAGAGAAACAACTCCTCAGAGAAATCACTGACGAGCTGGCCTTCATTTAAATTAAAAAAACTTCTCTCTGTGAAAGACAGTATCAAGAGAATTAGAAGACGAGCCACAGACTGAGAGAGAATATTTGCAGTAGACACATCTGATAAAGGACTGTTACCCAAAATATACCTGAAAAAATTCTGGAAGTTCCACAATCCAGTTGAAAAGTGGACCAAACCAGCCCTGCTCAGAGCCAAGAGGGAACCTCCCAGCCAGGAAGAGTTCCCCTCCTAGGGAAAGTGAGGACAACAAAAGCAACATGCTTCCCCAGCCTCTCAGGTCGTTACATCAAGGATGTGCTTCAGTTTTATCCAACCCAGAGTCCAGCAAAGCTGGAACATATAGAGACGGCTACAGACAAGGAGGAAGAGTGGGGGCCACCAGTGTCAGCCATGCAGTGAGAACAGTTACGTACAGTTCCCGGTGACCTGCTCTGCGCAAGAGCCCTGCAGCTTTCACCCCTGAAAAAAACCAACAGCCAGCCACCGCAGATGCTCCTGACTTCACTGGGTTTTGCCCCACAGGTGTTCACATTCACAGACACCATCCACCTGAGTCCCTCCCTGTTTTCTCCCTCTATAACCCCTCTCGAGAGCCCATGATCCACGCTCAGTTTCCCACACCTCTGCAACTGTGCAAGTGCAAGATGTCAGCCTAGACCCCAGGGCTTGCCCCTCACTAGGATGTGCATATTGAGGGCCAGCCCCACCAGCTGTGGGCCTGCATGCCTCCAGCCTGACTCCTGTCCCTGGCCTCCAAGGCTGAATGCTTGCATGTATAAGATCCCACAGCCATGGAACTGCACACTGACAGGTTAGGCCCTCACAGCTGCTCATGAGGCTGGGTTCAGCTGTGTCTGCTGACCTGTCACTGGCCTGCACTATCCAGCTCACCTTCAGCTAGCCCTTCCAGCTGTGCACCTGCACACCCTTAGCAAGACTCCTCACACTGACCTCCATTGCCATATACCCAGGGCAAGATCCTACAGTCACAATAGCACATGTCAATAACCAGTGCCCCCACAGCTGCTTGAGGGCCCAGCTCTGGCCATATTTCCTGTCACTGGCCTGTACCATGGAGTCTACCCACAGCTAGTCCCTCCAGCTGTGCACTTGCACAACACAGCCTGACCCCCTTCACTGGCCTCCACTGTTGCACACATACCCATTGTGAAACCCTCCAGCCACAGAAGTGCAAGGCGACAGCCAGAGCACCTAGTATATCTTCATCTGCCAGTGTGCCTTTGATGCTGGCCATGCTCCCTACCACGATGTGTGTGTCTCCAACCAGACCCTGACACTGTACAGGCACCAGCAGCTGGCCCCCACAGCTGTGTGTTTGCCTACCACTGGCTCTCACACCAATACCACCTGTCCAGTCCCTAGCCACTGCAGTAGGAGGCTACTACACAATAGAACCAAGATTCAAAATCAGAGGCTTAGGACTCCATACAGAATGCTGCTTCATAATGACGTGCTGTTTGAATGCTAGTTCCTTTCTGTTTCTTTGTGCTTATTCCAGGGATCAATTTATCACCTATCATAGCAGATAAGCAAGCTTTGTGAAGATTTTTGAGCATGGTTAAACCAGATAGATATGATCCAACCTCGAAGTATCTGAATCAGTGTGATGTTGAATGTGATAGCACTGAGCTCTACTCTTCTTTAGAATGTATGGGAGTTGTATACATAAACTATTGACAAAACCT
This sequence comes from Mustela nigripes, assembly GCF_022355385.1. Taxonomy (NCBI): domain Eukaryota; kingdom Metazoa; phylum Chordata; class Mammalia; order Carnivora; family Mustelidae; genus Mustela; species Mustela nigripes. Next base: position 57,488,810 of record NC_081566.1, read on the forward strand.
CAGGGGGAAAAGGAATTTAATGGTGATCTGTAGTCGGTTGCCAAAGTGACAAATCTGCAATAATCCTTATCAGTGATCATCCAGGCTTTAAGTACAGTTAGAGACTGTGAGGACCCTCTAACTTTCCAAAGACTAATCTGTTAGGCAGCACTATTTGTCCCTTTATAAACCACACCCCAGTCCAGCTTTCTTCTGGAGTCTGTTCACCAGAACGGAACTGGGGAATCCCAGAACAAGCTCTTTCTTCCTATTGTTCTGCTCTGATGATCTCATTCCCATTCCAAACAACCACAGGCAGAATCATGTCTTTAATTTATACCCTCGTTGACTTCAGATCTCTCAAGTGGTTAGAAGCAACAACTGCTCCATAGACATCCACTTGCTCTTAAACTACCTCAGGACAGATGGAAAGACCACCCCCTTTCTCCATCTTTCCTGCTTCCTCCCATAATCATGTTTAATAAATAGTCATGTCAGAGATGCCTGGGAGGCTCAGTTAGCTAAGGGCTGGACTCTTTTTTGTTTGTTTGTTTGTTTGTTTGTTGAATTGACCCCTTTAGTACTTTATTCTTTTTAAGGAAAAGCATTCATTTGAAAAATGTAAAAAAAAAAAAAAAAACCCTACAGATCTATCAAACAAAATTAGTCTTTAAAAGTAAGTGACTTCCAGGACCTCCTTCTGGGAGGTTAGATGGGTCCAGCCGAGACCCCAAGGGCCTCCCGCATGTCGCTTGGTCTGCTCAGGTCCAGGTCCAGTTTGAGCATCTCCCCTGCCCTCCAGCTCCTCCAAAGGCCTCTCCTGAGAATGCTGAGTGCATCTGAAAGGCCCCCCAGACACAGAGGTGAAAGGAGAGGTGTCTGTGTGAATGCACTTTCTCCCTCCCTCCCTCTCCCCGCAGGGCCCCAGGGCTGAGGCGGGCTCCCTCCGCCTCTCCCCTCTTCATCTTCACTTTGGTTTCCTATAAATCTGTACGTACTGTATGTGCATCTCGCTCTGTAAATAACTTTGACCCATTTTGTTTGTGTTCTGGGGGCCCGGAGGCAGGCCCAGAGGGCACAGCTTGCATCTCCTAGCTAACAGGCCCGCTCCGGGGTCAGGGCGTGAAGGGGGAGCCAGACCCGAGCACCAGGTCCCCCGTGGGCAGGAAGGCGGCCCAGCCCACCTGGCTTGAGAGCCCAGTCCCTGTGGCCTGATCCCAGAGCTGCTCTCCCCTCCCAGGACAGTCCTCTTCGGGGGAGTTCCTGACCCCATCTATGTCCACCATTGGCCACGCTCTCCCTAGGGAAAACCAGTGTATCAGGTGCGGCCCCGAAAACCGGACCCAGGAGGTGGGGCAGGGGGTTCGAATGCTGGAGTCCCCACATTAACCTGGGCCCATCCCCGGGGCCATGGCGGCATCGGCCCCTGTCCCCGTGCCGGCCCCTCCTCACGGCCTGGTAGGATATACGCACTGTGCTAGGTGTATATATACGTATATATATAAATATGTATATATATAATATATAAAATATAGAGATGGAAATGACTGTTTTCCTGTTAAAATAATGTATACTCTTTTATTTTCTTTCTCTCATGGTTAAGTTTTTTTTTGTTTGTTTTTTGTTTTTTTTTTAAGAAAAGTTAAATATTCTTCAAAAAAAAAAAAAGTAAGTGACTCCTATGTATCCAAATTTTGACAAATCAACACAACCATCCAATGCACAAAAAGACTGTTCTTCACTCAAGGAGCAGAAAGCAGTAAAGAGAAATATCTTGTCACTGCAGACTCTACATGAATACACAAACCTACAGCTTTAATGTAACAAATCATACCTACATGTGTTAGCTACCTTTCTCCAAAATTAAAGGAGTGAAACTTTTGTATTTAGTAAATGCATATATAACTTACACAACTGTTGGCCATAGGTAAACCATGCTAGAAACGTTGAATCAACTAGAATATAAGTGTTTCTTATGGGAAGATGTGCATTTCCAAAAAAAAAAAAAAAAAAAAAAAAACCCAGCTTGGACTCAATCCACTATCACAACTAAGGCAAAGGTGACCCATAGGAAGCCTATCATTTGCAACTTAAGGGCCAGACTCTTGATTTTGACTCAGGTCATGACCTCAGGGTCTTGAGATCAAGCCCTGTGTCAGGCTCCGTGCTCAGTGGGGAGTCTGCTTGAGATTCTCTCTCTGCACTTCTCCCTTCGCTTCTTCCCTTCCTCCCCCAAATAAATTAATTAATTTTTTAAAAATAAATACTCATGTCATCTTTAGTTGACCCCTATCCCTTTCCACACATAAACTATTCAAAATCATTTTTTTTTTAGATTTTATTTATTTATTTGACAGACAGAGATCACAAGTAGGCGGAGAGGCAGGCAGAGAGAGAGAGAGGAGGAAGCAGGCTCCCTGCTGAGCAGAGAGCCCGATGCGGGACTAGATCCCAGGACCCTGAGATCATGACCTGAGCCGAAGGCAGAGGCTTAACCCACTGAGCCACCCAGGTGCCCCCAAATCATTTTTAATAGCTTTAGGATTCCAAATACCCTTTGCCTCTCTCACTGTCTGGAAAAAAATGCAAGTTGCTTCATCTTCACCCTTTCTCCACCTCGAAATACCTCTCTAACTTCAGTTATCTTCCCACCTTCTATAGAGGAAGACATGATTTCCTCCATCCTAATTCAACCATTTACTTATGTCCTCAGTCTCATTTCCTCCAACTTCCTCCAGAACCTGGGTCCATCAACTCTCTCCTCTCTAGGATCTTCAGACTCTCTCCCTGTTTTTCCTTTACCTAGAATATGCATCCACCGTCCTAAAACAAACCAAATCAGAACCTTCTCTTTGTTCTGTAGTCCCCTTGAGAACGTCTTTACCTGGTCTCCTTCATTCTCAAACCTGAAAGGTAGTCATGCCCTGAGGTTCCATATTCTTCTCCCTCAACTCTACCACCTAATAAATGAACTGACTCAAAGAACTCCAGCTCTCCTCCATGTTGAAAGATCTTGTCCAAACTATTCTTCCTGTGTGTGTTTTTTTTTTAATATTTTATTTATTTATTTTTTAACATATAATATATTATTAGCCCCAGGGGTTCCTGTGGTTTTTGCTCCTGAATATTCCTGCCACTAGTACTTCCCCATGTGGACATATCATCACACACTAAATTCTATAACCCCAAAGCCAAATTCATGATACCTGCTAGGCTTAGAAGCTTGGAGTCATGAAATCAGAAATATTAGAACTAACCTGAGTCTTTTTTTTTTTTTTTTTCAGATGAAAAATGTGAAGACCAGAAAGGTTGAATCTTTAAATTCTCCTTCTTTCTTACTTATTCTGCTATGAAAGTTCCTATTAATTCTACCTAAAAATTGTTCCCCATCTATCCTTTTCACTCTGGGCATTGGCACACACTGTCATCATATCTCTCCTGATCTATAGCATAGTTTCATAATTTGTCTAACACCCATGATGTTTGCCATTCATTCCTTCCTAACCCTAAAGCTGTGCTAATTTCACTCAACACCTCTGGTGTGTGTGTGTGTGTGTGTGTGTGTGTGTGTGTGTGTGTTTTGAGACTGTGTCTGGGCCCCTGAGTTTAGACATAAAGAGACCCTCTACCTTCAAATGTAGAAAGACACTTAAATAACACAATGGCAAGGGAGAATTAAAGAAGTCCCCTTGTAATAGGGACATACTGACAGGTGAGCTAAATAATCAAGGACCAAGAGGAGTTAGACAGATGATGACAGAGAAATGGAATTCAAGAAAGATCATGTAGCAACACTAAAGGCATAGAGCAAATGGTATATTCATGAAAATGTGAAAACTTTGGGATGGCTGGAACAAGGAACAAAGACCAAAGATAGTGACAGGGAATAGGACAGAGATAAGCTTTGAAGACCAAAATCACAAAGCAATAAGATAGGCTTTGAGGAATTTTAAGGAGAATGCATGATAAGATTAAATTAGCAATTTAGAAAGATCACTTAGTCAACTTGATGAGCCCTGAGTAATATATAGAATCATCGCATCGTTATATTACACACCTGAAACTAATTTAACACTGTATGTTAACTATACTGGAATTAAAATAAAATTTTTAAAATGTAGTTTATCTCTTAGATGAATCAATTAGTATAATTGATTGGCTCAAACCAGAAGTATCTGCATTTCACACTCCCAAAATTACCAGTTGCCAAATTATTCCATGGTTAATTAAAATATCATTGGTATGAGGCAGTCATTAATATCTTGAAGAGTTGTTTTTTTAATAGCGTTTTCTTACTGAGAGTCAGAAATTTATAGTATTTTTCAGAAATGTGCATGGCTGTGCCCGAGTTAAGTGTAGAATAGATTTTCTGTAAACTCAAATGGGAATTTTTGGGGTCATTTTCTTCCACTAAACTCATCAGAAGGGAGATTTAGTCATTATGGTATATATATATATATATATAATCCTATAGTAAAGCATGGTTTTGTTTTAGTTTTTGTATGATATGTGCTATTTATATTTAACATAAAATGCCTCATGCAATCCACAGAAACTGGCAAAATGTCTTAATGATTCAAAAATATTTATAATTAAGGATGTAAACTAGTGAGTTAAAAGTGCTGAGATTCTGAAAACCCAGTTTCCAATTCTTCCACTATGTTAAGGTGTATTTATTTTTCAATGGTAGCTATCTCAAGGATTGTTCTGTATATAAGATGAGACAGGCACAGCTGGGTGGATTTGAGCACCCAACTCTTGATTTTGGCTCTGGTCATGATCTCAGGGTCTTGAGCTTGAGCGCTGCGTTGGGCACCACGTCGAAATTCTCTTTCCCTCTCCCATCCCCCTGTCTCCCTACTTGTGCATGGGTTCTCTCCCTTTCTCTCTTTCTCTCTCTCACACACACACAAATAAATAAATAAAATCTTTTTTTTTATTTTAAAACTTTAATTTTATTAAATTTATTATTTATTAAATTATAGTTAATATAAAATATATAAATATATATATAAAATATATAATATATAAATATATATTATTTATATTATAAATATAAATGTTTATATAAATATATAAAATATATAAATATTATTAAATATAAGCTAAGTGCACACTTGTATAATGTGTTCAATAAATGCTAGTTTTCAATAGTAAAAGAAAAAAAAAAAAGAAAGAAAGATCACTTATGTCAAAGTGTGGAGAACCGGTTAGTAGGCAAGACTGAAAATAGGCAAAGCATTAGCTGATGGTCTTAACTAAAAAAATAAAGATAAAGAACAGGAGAGTAAGGAAAACACACAATAGTTTCAATCCAATGTTGAGGTTTTTCTGGGTTGAGCCCAAGAAAATGGAGAAAAGAAATCAAAAATGCTGAGAAGCGAATGATTAGGGTTAATAAACCACAGTTCTCAGGCCAAGTTGAGCCCCACACCTGTGTTTTTATAGACCAAAAGCAAAGACTGGCTTTTGCATTTCAAATGGTGGAAAAAATTTGAAAGAAGAGTGATATGTCATGACAGAAAAGGATTTGAAAATCAAATATCACTGTCCATGAATAAAGTTTTACTGGAACCCAGCTACACTCATTTGTTTGTACATTCTCTGTGGCTGCTTTCACACTACAGCTGCACAGATGAGGGATTATGAAAATGAAGCCTGGGAAGGCTGCCTTTCTTCCCATTACTAAGACCATGAGCTGGAGACTGGGTAATCATACGTTGCCTTCCACAACCAAACCCCACTTGCTGCGGCTTGCAGTGCAAGAGATCAACAAACCAATCACAATGCTGTCATTTGCACATCTACTATCAAGTTAATTCTTGTGCTGCCAATGACATCACCAACATTAATAGCTTTGACTCATTGAAATGTTTGGATTACATTTAAAATCATTCAATCCAGGGCACCTGACTGGCTCAGTCGGAAGAGCATGAGACTCTTGACCTCAGTGTGTGTGTTTGAGCCCCACATAGCAATAGAGACTACGTAAATAAATAAATAAATAAATAATGTTTTTAAAAAACCCTTTCAATCCATCACTTTCTTGTGCTGCCTCCCACAATAAAATCAAGGTACAAAATCTTCATTAAGATAAGAGAATGATTCTCCAGAACAACAAAAGTGGGGGGTCGGGGGAGACTCATAATTTTTGAATTTGCTAAAAGTTTTTCCTGTGGTTACAAATAATCCATACTTACTCTATTTCTCCAAACCTGTTCCAGGGCATAGAAATGGGTCTTAATTGTCATCTCTTGCATTGAGAGCCCGGTATTGCTAAGAACTCTAGGTAACCTCCATCTTTCAGTGATAGCGGGAAATTCTATCTGTAGTAGATAAATTCTGCTCAGGAACTGATTACAGCCAGTGGAACAGGGAGAAAAATACCTCTTCATTTTAGTGCTTTCTGGATTAAAGCAGAATACCAATGTGCATTTCCCAGGACTGAAGTGATCATAGCCACAAGGCAATTTGGCAGCTAAAGGAGGTATTGCTCACCACCCAGCTTTGCATAAAAATCAGCATGGTACCAGGAACAAAACTCGAGGACAAATTGCCCCCTTTTACTCTATGAGCATAAAAAGGGAAGAGATGATCCCTTGCCACTTGAAGCATCATCAGCGGAACCCATGACCAGGGATTCAGAGTGTCAGCCATGAACTGAGTTACTAGTCTCAACGACAAAGAGTTTGAACACAACAGAAAATGGGCTTTTACCACTTTGGTTAAAAGAACTCATGTTCACACATTTCCACCCAAGTCAGGAAAGGAACAGCAAGTCCTGGTGTTTAGGAATCCAAATAAGAAACTTCACAGGTCAAAACTAAGTCATTATTGCATATGCTGCATTTCCAAGGCACAAACATATAAAATTACCTTCCATTTTGCAAGACGCAGAAGGAAAAGGGGCAGTTCAAAAAATAGGACAGATTTCACCTCACTGCCTGCGAAGAAGTCACAAGCAAAATGGATCTCTTCACTCTTTTATGTCCTAGAACCTGATGCATCTCTGACCCTGGCCTGCCCGTTTCTCTGCTCATTAAGTGTTATTCATCATGAAGAAGGGCCGCTGAGGTCAAAGGCAAAGTGTGCTTTCTGTTTCAGGAGCACCGAATTGCTCCATTAGTTTTCAGATGTTCATGACAGGTCAGAAGTTCCCCAAACCCGTCTGGAATTGAAGAGACCTCACGGATTCTTCCGTCAGACATTCTGGTGGAATCACCAATGAAGGAAAAATACCTTGACATTATAAAACTTAAGGGTAGAGATCTGAGATAAAAGGAACCACAGCTGTGTGACAACATTTAACCTGCCCGCCGTGGTTCCCTTTGCTGTGCTTTTCCAGCACTAACCCTAGGACCTTGAGTTATTGGGTTTTAAATGTCTTTTTTCATACCCCAAATGACTATAAATGCCAAGAGGAAAAATGTACAAGTTTTCTATTTGCCATAGTCTGTGTTTGAAAACGTGTCTAAGGGCTTGCATGAAGTTGGAAGCATTTTAAAAATGACAATTAAGCCACTTACTTGTGGAGCGTAAGGAGTAACACGGAGGACATGGGGAGATGGAGAGGAGAAGTGAGTTGGGGGAAATCAGAGAGGGAGACAAACCATGAGAGACTGTGGACTCTGAGAAACAAACTGAGGGTTTTGGAGGAGGGAGTGAGGGGTTGGGTGAGCCTGGTGGTGGGTATTAAGGAGGGCACGTATTGCATGGAGCACTGGGTGTGGTGCATAAACAATGAATTCTGGAACACTGAAAAGAAATTAAATTAAATTACATTTAAAAAAATAAAATATTTTAAAAATGTAAAAAAAAATAAAAAGAAAGTCTCCTATTTGTGACTATTTTGATACATCTTTCTAAGAGAGCATCACCATATGAAAAACCTAGTTTAAAAGGGGCCAGTAGGCAAATAGAGAACTGTTTCCCACCTTGTCTTTTGAATGTGGCATTCTTCACCTGTTCTACTATTGCTTAGTGCTTGCCACACTGAAGCATCCCTATTGGGTCTGTAGAATTGACATACATGGTGGGGCCACGGGAAACGTAGCCATGGTGCCTCCAGCCTGCCTAGCAGTGGTGCTGCCTTCTTGGGTTCAGCAGCTAGAGCCATCACTCAGCTGAAAAGACCTGGGAGGAATCCCCGCTGCCCGCATGACTCAGGAGGTTTCATCAGGACAAGCAGCCTGGCTGCACTAGCTGATGAAGAAGCAGGCCCTGAGGCCTACAGCCACACAATTAGTCTGGTACATGAATAAGTTCTAGACTTGGGAATTGCCAAAAGGCTTGGTTCAAACTGCCTTCACCAAAACCAGCCTTTCAGAGACTGTATGTCACAAGACTGTTTATAAAAGTTGGGATCAGGGGTGCCAGGGTGGCTCAGTGGGTTAAAGCCTCTGCCTTCGGCTCAGGACATGATCTCAGAGTCCTGAGATCGAGCCCCGCATCGGGCTCTTGGCTAAGCAGGGAGCCTGCTTACCACCCCCTTCTCTCTGCCTGCCTCTCTGCCTACTTGTGATCTCTGACAAATAAATAAATAAAATCTTTAAAAATAAATGTTTAAAAAAAAATATTGGGATCATAGAGGTGCCTAAGTGGCTCAGTTGGTTAAGTATCTGCCTTTGGCTCAAGTCATGATTCCTGGGACCCGGGTCCCCACTTAACAAGGAGTCTGTTTCTCCTTCTCCTTCCTCTTCTCCATTTATAATCTCTCTAGCTACCAAGGTCTCAAATAAATAAAATCTTTAAAACAAAAACTTGACATCATCCTTATCATCATGGTGATTATGGCGGTGATTAGTCTTTTCCTTTATAGCAGCCAGTCAGTCCCTTATCTACCAACCCCTCCTGACAGCCCTGTTGTGACTCTTAGTCCCTATTCCAAATGTTCCTGGATGCTAAACATTAATTAACTTTTACCTAGACCCATCTCCTTAGGGAAAGTAGAAAGGAGAGAGGAAGGAACACTGAGGAGCGTGGCCAGGCATGGTACTCCAGGCTGGGGCTGAGCGTATCCCATCAGGTTACAGACTTCAACATACGGGGTCTCCTCCCTCGAGGGGGACTAGGGAGGATTTGAGAGTCATTCTGCAGTGGAGAGGCATTTTCTGTGATGCATGTGATCAGTTCTCTGTGATGATAAGACATGTGAACATGGATCTTCAAAAAATCATTTAGCCATACACAAGGAATAAGAAAATGGCAAGAACATGAACAGAAATAAGGAAAAGGGGTAAAAGGACCCCTCCCCATCCTTGTCAGGTCTGACTTCCCCAATGGTCGCGAGACTCCTACTAAGTCAGATTCCTGATATCATCCCTGTCCTGCCATCGGCAAGAATCCTATTACATCGGTTTAGGAAGAATCCCCCCCACCCACCCACACTTAATGTTTCCCCTTAGGAATTTTTCACTCCCTGTACCCCTTTCCCTGCTCCTTGGTGATAAATCCCCAGCTGTCTTCACAGAATTTGGAGTCCTGCTCCCTCTCACCCCCTGCTGCAACCGTCTTGATGCCTCCTGAGAGAATATAAGGGCTTCCTTATCATTTTAACAAGTGTCAGAATAATGTTTTTTAATACAGATCATACCCTCTGGAAGGCACACTACAGGAGAAAGAGGGAGGAAGGGCTTAGAGGGGAGTCTGTGATTGGGTGATTCTAGATGTCTGTGGGGGTTAAGAGTCCAGATGATAGCTCAGTCCTGGGAAGCGTAGTTCACTCAGGTCACTCATCCGAGGCAAACAAAGAAGTGAAGGGGGATGTGTGTAGGCCTAATGGCTTCCTGGAGAAGAAAGATGATCCATTCTGCCTAAAAGTCCCTCCTCAGGATCAGTGTCTTAGGAATTTTACAGTAGAGATATGGGGCTGTTGAGGTTTGAGAAGGGACAAACACACTAACCTTTGCATGCCTTCTTTGCGGGTGTAAGGAGTTGGGTCGCAGCTGGCGGAAGTTTGGTCCTGCCAAGAAAAGAGTTTGAACAGAGTTTGGGAACCTCCCAGAGCTCCAGGAGCTCCCGGGCAGACCAAAGGGGGGAGTCACAGCACTACATTGGAAGGACCCTAAACCCTGGCCATGACACATCGAGGTTTCTAAAATTCTTTTGGGCCACCAAGACTTTCATTGTCCCAACCTCCTAACATAAGTTAGGGTCTTACACAGGGTGATTCAGCCCTTTCCATGTGTCTGTCTCCAGCTGTGCCATCTCCATGGGCTTCAACTTCCCCATCCAAATCAGTCCCTCAGGGTATTCCTCAACGCTCCCCCTCCCCAAAAGACTGTTTTCTTGCTTAGATCCGGCTCAGTAATTAAATACCAGACTTTCCTCCCATGGTTTTACGTACCCTTGATAAGCATCAATAAGCCACAAGGGTGGGGGTTTTGCCTCTCTGACCCCTTACTGCTTGTCCAGTGTCCAGTACACCAAACAACTTACACTGGACATTCACCAGTGGTCTGAAAACCCATACAAATGAATACATTTTTAGGAGACAGGGAGTTTTTTAACTGCAGCGTCTGAGAAATAAAAATATCACAAAGTCATTATTTTCTTTTCTCAGTTCTAATTTCAAAAAGACCACTAGAAAGATGGAGAATGTGTGAGACCGCCCTGTGGTCCACTCATGTCCACAACAGGCTTTTTTACTTTGTTGGGATGGATGAGAGTCGAGTGACTAAGTACTCTGAAAATGTCATTATTTTGTCCTTTCTTGACTTAAAGGGGTGGGGGGGGAGTCTTCAGCATGGGTGACAGGGAGAAAAGATCCAACCCGATCATAGGATTCATTTGCAGATTCAAAATAGCTTTGGTCTAGTGGGATTAAACCAACAGACCTAAAGCCCACCAGTAAAGGGCAAAAGCACTATTTGTCTTTCAGGAGACAGTAGCTTTCACTGGCCATGAATTAATAAGAAACGTCTTTAGATTACTCATTCTGAGGTCCTTTTCTTATTTTTAAGCAGGCTGTAATAGTCAGCATGTTTTGAGGGACCAGAAGAAGATACATTTTCCATCCAATTAAAACTGTCCCCTTGGTGTGGTCTGCTGGTTCTAGGAAGAAAGCTTATCAAAAGCTGCCTTTCCTGCAAGGGTCTTCAAGAGGGTTTATTAATAAGTTCTAAATTGAAACCAAGAGAAGTGTGCAGGTATAATCAGTGTGTCTGTGGCTGTGTGAAGAGTGCTTAGCCCATCCACACTGAAGGGCAATAGGACAGTTTAGAGCCCAAGATACCCAGAGCCCAACTGCCTGGGTTGAGCCTAAGTTCTGCCATTTACTGTGTGAACGTAAGAAGTCTCATGCCTGTTTGCTCCGTTGGAAAGTGGAGGTGATAATAGTGCATCCTCAAGGAATGAGGAAGGAATGAGATATCCTACATGCATAATGCTTAAATAGTGACTGACGTAGTAAATCACTGAGTGAATCCCTGCTATTACTACTAATGCTAATAAAGTACTAATACTATTAGCAAAAAGTAAACTGCACGTATCCTTTCACACATCAATCCTACCAGTAGGAATTTAGTCTACCTACAGATACATGCATGTGTGTGTGAGAGATATACGCACACAGATATGGACTGTGGTGTTGTCTGTCACAGTAAAAGATGGAACAAGCACTAAATTTCAAGAACTCAATAAAAGGGTTGGTTAAACCAATTCAGGAACTTCCATCTTGTGAAAAATTGTGGATCCCCTAAAAAGGACATGACTGCATTATATGAACTAATATGGAACTCTCTCTAAGATATATTATACCTTTTTTTAAAGCAAGATATAAAAATAAGAAAAACCGCATGCTTCCATTTCTCTAAGAATAGAAAAGCATATATGCTTATGTATCCAAAGACAATATCTAGAAGGAGACGCAAGAATCTTATTATGCTGAAGGCCCCTGGGAAGGGCAACTCAGGGACTGGAAGAAAGCAAGAGAAAAGAGACTTCCTTTGTGTTACCACCATATGCCATTGTATATATTACCTATTTGAAATATAAAATATTATATACATTATGAAGTTTTAAAAGAAAATCATACGTTACAGAGCCACCTTGAAATTATATTGTAAAAATGCAAAATGGATTGTGTTTTAGAGATGATGACCCAGGAAAGTTCAAAGCTCTGAAAGTGGGCAGCCACACGGGCTCTGGATGAAGGTTCCAGCTGAAGGATCTGAGAAAGGGGAGTGTTTCACTCTCTCCGATTCTGGATCCATTGAGGCGAAAAAGGCCAGATGGTGCTACCATCCACCGTCTCCCTCTTTCCATCTCACCCCACCCCCACACCTCAAAATCCTCTCTTCCCTGCTGCTACTCTCTTCTCTCTTGTCAAGGGAATCTACCCATGTTTACAAATTTTGTACATTTTAATAATCCTCCACACTAAAATCTAAGTCTAAAGTCTGGAAGTCCTGATTTTTCTGCCAGTCACTCATTAAACTAATGAATATCTGTTGAGCATTTATTATGTGTTACGTATTCTTTTAAGTGGCAGGAAAATGAAAATCAGTAAGACACAAAAAGACATTCGTTTCTTGAGCACTTCCCATGTGCTAGATGTTATCAAAAGGAATTTACAGCCTAGCAGAGGTGAAGAAGGCAAATTGCCCAAATGACTGTAATATGGTATTCTAGAATGCATGCAGGCTGGAAGAGGCCTATTGTCAAAGACTAAAGGAGAAATCAATGAGGGAAGAAGATTTCCTATTGGTCTTATAAGGTAGGAATCAAAAAGGACCTCTGAGAAAGAGCTTAGCCTCATTCTACCCTACAACCATCCAGGGGTGTTATCAGTCCTGTTTGACCTCCTTGAATATGAGTAACTTCTCCAAATCTATCATCTCCCTCACTGCATGGCTGCCTCCCTGTGGTGATTAGCAGTGGAATCTGCAAAAGATAAATGGCCTATGACTGTTTTCAGACATGTCAAAGAAGTATGGGGCGCAAGGTCCTACTTCATAACCATTCTTCTGGACAGAGAATTCAAAGAGACAAATCTACTCAGTAGATGATGGCAAGATGACGGCAGGTGTCTAGAGAGAGGAGAGAGGGGCCTACAACAAGGAGGAAGGGGCAAAGGACATCTGATCAGAGATGAGGAAATGGGCTTTGCAACTGCTGATAGCTTCCATGAAGCTGTGAGAGGAGCTCAGGAAGATGGAGCCTCTAGGAGAGGCCTTAAATAGGTACCATTAGAGGAGAAGTGACGTCATTGGAAGGTAGCACCTACCAAGTGTCAGGGGCTGCTATAAATAGGTGTTTTATTGCACTTTCTTATTTATCTCAGAGGGAATAAGTTCAATAAAGGGATCAATCAGGTCTCCCTTGAGGGACAGGAAACAGTATTCCTAACAGAGAAAAGTATCTTGCAAATCTTTGTGATGGTTATATAGAGAGACCAAAGCAGACAAAAGCTAAGAGAACACAGAGAGTTCAGGAAAAGGTCACCATCTTGTTCCTCAAAGGATTGGGAAGATGGATTCACTGGCGTTTGGTTTCAGAGCCAACTACTGGTGGAATAAATCTGTAGTTCTGGGAAGGCTGTGACTTATTTGGATATAAAGCTATGTGAGTAGAGAATTAAGAAAAACACTTGATGTAAGAACGTATTTGTACAATTACTTAAAAGTACATTAATACTGAAGTGAGAACTCTCATCTCATCTATAAGCACCTTAGTCAGGGCTACCAAGGTCTGGAATTTCTAACCACAAATGACATCATTTCATGACTTCTGCCATATAAAACCATGGAATTTCAACATTGAATGAGCTTTCAAAATCCTCTAGATCAACATTAACTAATCTAGAAGTTGACCAGGCTTTACAGTACCCCGATGTAGTTGCCAAGCCTCTATTTAAATACCTTCAGCAGCCAAGAACTCACTGCCTCCCAAAATGGTCCATTCTCTGTTCACCCATTTTAATGTTGTTTTCCATTGAAACAAAGTCTGTCACCCCACAGTATCTAACCTCTAGTCCTAGTTTTAACACTAGCAGCCTTACAAAACAATTCTAATTTCTCTCCTAAGGTCATTCATTCGATTCAGCAAACACCCACGGAATGCCTACTCTGCACGAGGCACTATTCTAAGTGTCAAGAAAATAACAGTGAGTAAGTCTCAAGGACACAGTCTAATATGGTAGGCAGACATCTACACAGATCATAAACACACTATAAATACAAAGATAGAGATAGACACAAGGTATCACAGAAATGGTGCCCATGTTGAGTACATGAATCCCCCCATCTTGGGTGTGGTTTGGGGAGATCTTGCGGTAGAAGATGACCTCTGAGCTGAGATGAGCAGAATGGGTGGAGCTGGGGAAAGAGGGTGAGGAGGGATAAAGTTATCCTGGAGAGAAGGAGCCTCATGTTTCCTGTCCCCAAGAAAGATAGCCCTACATGTGGGATATTGGCATAGAGAGGCAGTGGGAAAGTTGTAGAAAACATAAAGAATTATGTCAAGAAAATTATCAAAAATGTTCATGTTAACTGTAGCTATCTCTGCATGGAGGAAACACTAGCAAGTTTTATTTTATCTTTATTTTTCTGCATTTTCCAACTTTTTTTCAAGAGACTATACAATGCTTTTACCACCAAAAGAAGCAAAATCATGATGATTCTGAAAACAACACACCCCTCTTGCCTCCCATGACCCTCATCGTTGCAGGTAGGCCTGAGTCGCTGAGAGGAAAGGGCCCAGTGGAGGCAGTTCTGAACTAAAATGTCTCAACATGTCCATTGCAGAACTGTATTTCCAAGTTTCCCACTCTGATATGATACTTTTCATAATAGCCCGGATAGCATTTCTCAACTTATTTGATCACTTTGGCCATATTTAAAATATTCGTATGTGATCATACCTCACTTAAATTTTTCAAGACTTGTCTCTATTATTCGTTTTTATGATTATTATTTTATTATATGCATCCGTCATCACAGTGGGTTTTTGTTCTTAAAAGATGCAGGAGGTGTTTGACCTCTCCAGTGGGCAAAGAAATGGCATGGCTAGATGACAAGTGTTCAGAACAGATTCTGCCAGAAGAGATGCAAGCCCAACAGGGACCACTGGTACTGATGGAGAAAGGCTTCTGAACACTGAAATTTGACCTGGGCAAGGGGGTAGGGAGAAATGGAGGTGTCTGAATTAAAGTGGTAGTAGTTATGGTTGACTTTGACTGAGCTTTCACCAAGTGTCAAGCACTTGGACTTCACATGCATGGTTTTAATTAATCCTCATAAGAACCCTGTGAAGTAGATATGGTGGTGATGATGATGATGATGATGACGATGTTGATAATGATGATGATGGTGGTAATGATGTTGAGGAGGAGGGGAAAGATTCCTATTTCACAGATGGGGTAACTGTGCCATAGAAAGGAAAAGTAACTTGCCTAAGATCCCAGAGATAGTAAGTGGAGGAACTGGATTTAAATCCAAGGGTCTGGGGACCTAAGCCCTGTTGTGTACCTCCTCCCCACACATACACATCTGTGTGCACATGAATGCATGGACATATACACACACCTTATCCTCCCTTTCTTTGTAGTTATTTTTCTCAAATTCAAAAGCAGATGGATGTTTCCTGCACCATGGTGGGGTTGGGGCATCTCTCTCAAGGACAATCCATCAACAGGTTTTCAAAAATAAATTGCACCTGGGTTGAGGACCACTGCTTTAGAGTGACTTTTAAATGCCCTTCTGGTAGATTAAGGGTAAATACCAAGACCAGCCTTGCTGAGGACAGACTCAGGAAAATGTGACTTATGAGGGTTCAGAGTCCAGCGTCAAATACTTTCCAGCGGAGGGCATTATTATGCACTGGGTTATGTCTACAGACAACGTGGTAGAGGCCCTGCCTTTGTGATCTGGAGGGGGTGTTTCCTGAGGAGACAGGAGTCCAGAAGGACCCTTCTAAGCCCTTCCAACTCCAGGAGTTTATTATGAGTCAGTGAAAAGGTAAGAACTGTCCACTTGGTTTAATAGCCTGAATAGCATTTCCAGATTTTAAGGAGTTCCAAAAAAGAAAAACAAAGGAAAACAGGAAGTAAGAGAGATTAATGAGAACATTCACCAACCCTATGGGGTAGCCCATGTGGAGGGAGTCCACGGAAGTAAGGTAAATAAATTAGAGCACATGGGTGATGGGCATGGTGGACTGGGAGGTGGGCCACGCACCTGGGCAAACCCAAGTTGTCCCCCATCAAACACTCCACAAGTACCAGACATGACAGGCCAGAATGTGTCTGTTCTGCACATTTTGGAGCTCAGGCCAAGTGTCTAGAGTCCCTTGTTTGTGTGGATTTGGCATAATCTAAAATGACAAAGGGCCAAGTCACTTTTTTCTCTTCATTAGTATATTTCAAGGGAAACCCAGGCCATCTGTTTCTGCCTTGTCAACTCTGCAGGCCACAGCATGGCTTTAGGGAGATGCAGTTGCTGTCCAGATAAGTGCATGAACATTTTAATGTGCCAATTTATTGTTTTTAAGTCTTCTTCGAATTTTTTATTTAAATGAAGTCTGGTTTCTCTGGGATAAAGCAATCCAAGTAATCAAAGATAACAACCCAAATAGAGGCCAAACCTGACAAAAAACCTTCTCTAATCTTCTGAGCTCCTCACATGAAGGAAATTGGGTGAAACAGTGCTAGTGTGCAAGGTCAGTGCCTCAGCCACATGCTACCATCTGTCCCACTGGGCAATTTAGACAGAGCATAGAGGATAAGTTACACATTTGTTTTACTGATCATTTTGTCTCTCTGGAAGCTGAAGTAACAACAGTGGGAACTGTGACTCTGGTCTTCATTCTGATCAAAAGAAGAACATAGAAATGGAAGTAACTTGGGAAAAATATCACCTGAAAATTCAAAATAGCAAAAGATGATAAAGCCAGGGAAATCAGTATTTCCTTCATTAAATCACAAAGCAACAATCAATCTTGATCTTCAGTTTTTCATACAATACTTGACATACTACAGGCACTCAGTAACTATTTTGTTATTGTGGGGCCTAAAATTTGTCTAGACTCTAGAAAGGAAATTTAAGAGAAATAAAGATAAAGGGATTTTATTATTGAATATGTCTTTTTTTAAGTTAATTTACAAAACCAAGCAATAGTCAGCAATGAAATTCTGATCATGCAATCTCTAATAATAAAAAATAAAATCTAAAAAAAATGGAGCACCTGGATGGCTCAGTGGGTTAAAGCCTCTGTCTTTGGCTCAGGTCATGATCCCAGGGTCCTGGGATCAAGCCCCACATCGGGCTTTCTGCTCTGCAGGGAGCCTGCTTCCTCCTCTCTCTGCCTGCTTGTGATCTTTTCCTGTCAAATAAATAAATAAAATCTTTTTAAAAATAAATAAATTAATTAATAATAATAAAATTAAAATATATCATCAATTAAGTTGCATTCAGCATAAGTAACCCAAAGCCTTGCCAACATTATCATTGAATCTAATGATATTTACTATTTGTCCCAAGAAATGTGCAGGTGGGTAATGCCAGGATTGGCTCAAAAGCTCCCCACAAAGACACTGGGCTCTAACTATGATGCTTTGAGTGTCCCTCAAGGTCGTGAGATGGTTGTATATAGCTTTAAGTTTACATTCTTACACATCTAAAGGCAGGAAGCAGATGACTGGCCATAATAGCCAGAAAGAGAAGACCCCTTGTGATCCAAGAATTTCTATCCTTTTTATCCAAATCTGAGACTTTACCAAAAGCAAAGACAACAAAAGTGAAATTGAACCAGTGGAACTACATCAAACTAAAAAGCTTCTGCAAAAGAAACAATCAACAGAACGAAGAGGTAACCTACAATATAGGAGAAAATATTTGCAAATCAAATATTAATGGCCTAATATCCAAAATATATAAAGAACTCATATAACTCAGTAGCAAAAATACAAACAACTCAATTAAAAATAGGCAGAGGACCTGAAGAAACATTTTTCCAGATAAGACATACAAATGGTCAACAGATACATGAACAGGTACTCAACATCACTAATTATCAGGGAAACATAACTTGGAACCACAATGAGATATCACCTCACACCTGTTAGAATGGCTAACATCAAAAAGGCAAGAAATAACAAGTGCTGGTGAAGATGTAAAAAAAAGAGAACCCGGGGCGCCTGGGTGGCTCAGTGGGTTAAAGCCTCTGCATTAGGCTCAGGTCATGATCCCAGGGTCCTGGGATCGAGCCCCACATCGGGCTCTCTGCTCGGCAGGGAGCCTGCTTCCCTCTCTCTCTCTGCCTGCCTCTCTACCTACTTGTGATATCTCTGTCTGTCTAATAAATAAATAAAATCTTAAAAAAATAAAAGAGAACCCTTATGTTCTGTTGGTGGGAATACAAATTGGTGTGGCCACTATGGAAAACACTATGGTGGTTCCTCAAAATATTAAAAATAGAAGTAGAGATTATGTTGAGTGAAATAAGTCAAGCAGAGAGTCAATTATCATATGGTTTCGCTTATTTGCGGAGTATAAGGAGTAACACGGAGGACATGGAGACATAGAGAGGAGAAGTGAGATGGGGGAAACTGGAGGGGGAGATGAACCATGAGAGACTGGACTCTGAAAAACAATCTGAGGGCTTTGGAGGGGTGGGAGGTGGGAGGTGGGAGGTTGGGTGACCCTGATGGTGGGTATTATGGAGGGCATGTATTGCATGGGAGCACTGGGTGTGGTGCATAAACAATGAATTCTGGAACACTGAAAAGAAATTTTAAAAATAAATAAAAATTTTTAAAAAAAGAAGTACCTTATGAGCCATCAGTGCCACTTCTGAATATATATATATATATATATATATATATATATTCCAAAGAAATTAAAATCAGCATCTCACTTCCATGTTCATTGCAGCATTAGTCACAATATCCAAGATATGGGAACAATCCAAGTGTCCCTCAAAAGATCATATACATGATATATATAAAGGATATTATTCAGCCATGATAAAGGAGGAAATCCTGCTGTTTGCAACAACTTAGATGAAACTTGAAGGCATTACATTAAGTGAAATAAGTCAGACAGAAAAAAACAAATATTAGTATGACATCGCTTATGTAAGGAATCTTAAAAAAAAAAAAAAAAAAAGCCAAATTCATAGGAACAGAGAGTACAGTGGTGGTTACCAGGGGCTGGGAGGTAAGGGCAACAGGAAGACACTGGTCAAAGGGCACAAACTTCTAGTTATAGATTAACAAGTTCGGGGACATAATGGCAACTATAGTTAATAATACCGTATTTATACTTGAATATCCCTGGGAGTTAGACGTTAGATGTCCTCACCACAAAAAAGAAATGGTAATAATGTGAGGGGATGTAAGTGTTATGATGGTAATGGTTTTGCACTAGATAATTGCATCAAATCAACATGTAGTACACATTAAACTTATGCGGTGTTATATGTCAATTATATTTCAATAAAGCTTTGGGTCCGGGAATAATCAATGGCGTCAAATAAGATATGGACTAATAATTGACCATTGGACTTAGCAACCTAGGCTGGTAGGATACTGAGGAAAGCCTGACTGGAATGAATTTAAGAAAATGTGAGAAGAAGACTTGGAGATGGAGGATTTTGATTTTGAATTTGATTTGGGATACTTTTTTTTGTTTTTTAATCTTTTGTTAGCCACTGTATAAATACATAATTAGTTTTCGGTGTAGTGTTCAATGATTCATTAGTTACATATAGAACCCAGTGCTCATCACCTCCCCTGCCCTCCTCAATACCCAACACCCTGTTACCCCCTCCCCCAGCATTCCCCCCTGAAACTCTCAGTTTGTTTCCCATAGTCTGTAGTCTCCCATGGTTCAACAAACCATGATTTTGGATTCTTAAGAGAAGTTTGTGACAAGGGGGAGCAAAAATTAGGGAAATAGTTAGTAGGAGAAGTGGGATCAAGAGGAGGTTTTTCTTAAAGTGGTGAAATTAACAGCATGTTTGTACCCGCAGGAGAGGGAAGTTTGATGATAATGAATCAGAGAATTGCTGAGCAATGCCCTTGAGTAGTGAGAGGGGATAGCATTTAGATAGAGTCGCCAAAACATCCAGGCGGCGGGAAGGCAGAGGTATGAGGGTGCTGGTATGTGGGTATAACGTGGGCTAGAAATCTGCCCATCTTCTCTTCTAACAGCTTCGATTTCTTGGTAAAACAGGAGTCAAGGTCAGCAGGTGAGAACGAGGATGGAGGAGAGGTTGTGGGAGGCATGAAACGGTGAGGTAGCGCCTAGGAAATTGGGAGGATAAATGGACCAGAGAAATACATTATGATAATGATGCTGGGCCACATTTGGGTCTCATTTGAAGTTCATGGTCATGAATACAAAATCAAACCATGCCCAGGGTTGAGATTTTCTCCAGCAACATTCAACTATAAGGGCAAAGACACAGAGGAGGTGGACAGATTTTCCAGGGTGTGGTTTTACTAAAACTGCAAAGGGGTGAAGGCCAAGGGGACA
Organism: Mustela nigripes; assembly: GCF_022355385.1. Classification (NCBI taxonomy): domain Eukaryota; kingdom Metazoa; phylum Chordata; class Mammalia; order Carnivora; family Mustelidae; genus Mustela; species Mustela nigripes. The sequence continues at coordinate 57,509,263 of NC_081566.1, forward strand.
GAAGGTTCATTTAAAGAAGAGGTTCTAAGGAATGATCGTAGAATTTAAGCTGGAAGTGGAGAGAGGGAACGAAAGGATGGGAGGCAGTGAAAAGAAAGTCAGACCCTTTTGTTGGCAGTCCTCATGCGATTGCAGAACTGCTGGAGTCCAGGGTTCTGAGTGGGAAAAAATAATGAAAAAATAAGATGGTGCTAACCAAAATTAGATACATGAGACTGAGATTGTGGAGTGTAGTGAAGAGGTGCCAAAGAAGCAGCATTCTGATCTGAAGGGGCACCTGCACCTCATTGTTTATAGCAGCAATATCCACAATAGCCAAACTATGCAAAGAGCCCAGATATCCATCAATAAAGGAATGCACAAAGAAGTGGTACATAGGGATGCCTGGGTGGCTCAGTTGCCTAAGTGACTGCCTTCCACTCAGGTCATGATCTTGGAGTCCCGGGATCGAGTCCCACTTTGGGCTCCCTGCTCAGTGAAGAATCTGCTTCTCCCTCTGATCCTCCCCTTTCTCATGCTTTCTCTCTCTCTCTCTCTCTCATTCTCTCTCTCTCTCAAATAAATAAATAAATAATCTTTTTTTAAAAAGTGGTATATATATAGAGAGAGAGACATATAGATATCTATCTATAGAGAGAAATATACATATATATAGATATAGATATATCTTACAATGAAATATTACTGAGCCATCAAAAATGAGATCTTACCATTTGCAATGATGTGGATGGAACTAGAGGGTATTATGCTTAAATGAAATAAGTCAATCTGAGAACGACAATTATTGTGCAATTTCACTCATAGGTAGAATTTAAGAACCAAAACAGAGGATTGTAGGGGAAGGGATGGAAAAATAAATAAGATAAAATCAGAGAGGGAGACAAACTATAAGAGAGTCTTAACCCTAGGAAACAAACTGAGGGTTACTGGAGGGGACGTAGGTGAGGGAGATGGGGTAACTGGGTGATAGACATTAAGGAGGGCATGTGATGTAATGACCACTAGGTGTTATATGCAACTAATGAATCACCAAACTGTATCTCTGAAACTAATAATAACTATATGTTAATTAATTGAATTTAAATAAAATAAATTTTTTTTTAAAAAGCAGCATTCTACAACAGACACATGAAAAGATGCTCAACATCACTCATCATCAGGGAAATACAAATCCATATCAAATGAGATAGCAGCACAGACCTGTCAGAATGGCTGAAATCAAAAGCAAAGAAAAAACAGGCGATGGTGAGGATGTGGAGAAAAAGGAACCCTCATGAACAGTTGGTGGGAATGCAAATCAGTGCAGACACTGTAGAAAGTAGTATGGAGATTCCTTAAAAAATTAAAAATAGAATTACCATATGATCCATTAATTCCACTCCTGGGAATTTACCCAAAGAACACAAAAACACTAATTTGAAAAGATACATGCACCCTCAGGTTTATTGAAGCATTATTTACAATAGCCAAAATATGGAAACAAGCCAAGTGTCCACTGATTGATGACTGGGTAAAGAAGAAGGGGCGTGTATGCATATACAATGGAATATTACTGAGCCATAAAAAAGAATGAGATCTTGTCATTTGCAGCAACAAGTGGATGAACCTAGAGAGTACAACGCTAAGTGAAATAAGCCAACAATAGAGAGACAAACACCATATTATTTCACTGATATGTGAAATTTAAGAAACAAACAAATGAACAAAGGGGGGAAAAAACACTCTTAAATATAGAGAACTGATGGTCACCAGAGAGGAGGTGGGTGGAGGGATGGATCAAATAAGTGAAGGGAATTAAGAATACACTTAGCTTGATGAGCTCTGAGTAATGTACAGAATTGCTGAATCATTGTATTGCACACCTGGAGCATCTCTAACACTGTACATTAATTATACTGGAGTTAAATAAATAATTTTTTTAAAAAAAGAAGTAGCATCTTGAAGTATTTAAGAGCTGAGCTATGTTATGGAAAATGACTTTTTCTGTATTCTTTTAGGATTTGTGTTTGGAAATTATAGGAAGGAAAATTTCAGGACAAGAAGAGTGTTCTATAAAAGAAGAGATGCAACAAAGATGTTGACAAAAGTAGCAAGACTTCTAGAGTTCTTCAAGCAGGAGCTGGATATGTCTTATGAGAGAGACATAAAAGAGAAGATTCCTGCAAAAAATAGATCACATCAGAAAACCACGCAAGGTTCATCAGGCTCAAAATTTCTTTCTTTTTCCTAGAAATGTTTTACCTTATTATAAGTCGCATAAAGGGAAACTTTACAATAGTGTGGCTATATTTGCTGGTGGGATTTTCCCACCCCACTCAAGATCCCTTTCATCTTTGTGGTGATCAGGACCCAGAAGTTCTGCAAGCATCCACCTAAGCAATTTTTATAAGTAATCTATTTCCAGGAGCTTCACCAAATAAGGGAGGGTAATGGGAGAGTATCCACTCCAAACACAACAGGTGGTCTCCACTGCTTTTTTGCTCTGAGCTCCAGTCACAATGTTCTCACCGTAACCACCATCATTTCATTGCTTGTCCTTATCCACCACCTGGCAGGTCTGTTCCCTTCTTATCCCATCCCCACCTTTAGGTCAACGCAAAAACAACCTTTCCAGGAGACCTCCCAGACTGTCTCCACTCCTGGGTTTTCTCTCCCCCTGCCCCCCACCATTGATCCATGAGGATAACACATCTGACACATCTCTTCATATTTCATATTTCCACTCAAGAGCTCTCTCTTCATGTGAAGGATTATTAGAACAATTCTAAGCTCTATCTCTAAAGGCTCCAGGAGAGGAAGAGTTAGACTGTGACTGAAGCCTGACATTCATGGACCCATGTTTTACTGGGAATTCATGTTAAATGTGCTTGAAATCTGGAACTGAGCCAATTGTTGATGTTGCTGTTGTTTTTCCTGTGAACAGTGACAGTTTTTCCTTCATTTCCTGGATCCCCTCCCCCCACCATGCTGTATGTGCACATGGGAACCGTCCACTCTTCTCTGTGGTCCTTGACCATTCAGCTTATTGGTGCGAGCATTTAGAATCACTTGTAGAGGTCCAGTCATACTGGGGTGAGAGCAGTGTGTCCTCACCACCACCTCAGATCTAATTCATATTCCCCAGGGCAACTCATCAGAAGTAACACTTGGGGTTATTGCTGAGTATTAAATCAGTACCGCGTTTTCCATTTAGCTAGAGTTGCTTTAATGATTTCTCCGGCCCCTAGAATCCTAAGGAAGGAGAGGTCAGTGGCAACTCAATCCTGCCACACTTGGCATTTGCTCTCAGTACTGATCTCTTTCAATGAACATATGCTTTGCTTCCAAGCAAGATTTTCTAACCGTGGAAGGCAGAAACATTTATGCCTCTTTATAACCCCTCTAGCACCCAACACAGTGTCCTACGGGTAAGTGATATTGAATAGACTACTTGTTAACAGTATTATCCACAAGCAAATACAAGCCCATGAATCACTACCCATGACCCTGGGCCTCCAACTCCCCAAGCCAAGACTTGCTATCAAACAAGAGCATCGCAGGTTTGAGTGAAAAATGAGACTCAAGGGGACACTGTGAATTCCCAGTGTGTTTCATTTGTTTTTCCCAGTGGCACAGGCAAAGAAATTTCTCATCCCATCTGTGGATCTCAACACTTCAGAAACAATATAGATCTTATCTCTGGTCCATTTAATTGAACATAAAAAGCAAGGTCACTGCAGCCTTTTGGTCCTGGTGCCTTTAGAACCACTGCATCAGGTCAGAGAGAATATTTAGCGCTCCTGTCACCTACTGCTTAGAAACAAAACAAATGGCATTAACAGGTCTTTCATCTTCTCATTAGGGCCAGCATATGGGCTGGAGTCTGTGATAGTACTGCCAAGAGCATGAGAAAAATAAGTCTCCCTGTTTCTTTCAAATAAGACTTCAGACAGCAAGAGCGCCACAAATGCCGGTCTCTTCTTCCCACTGTGTATAAAACTACTTTCAGTGAGAGAAGGAAGAAAAAGAATACATTCTGGTCCTATCTTACTCATTTGCTTTTGCTTTTTGATAAGCCCACTTTCGTCCTCTTTCCCTATCCATACACAGAGGAAGGATACTTATGCGGAAAGAAGAACCAAAACCACTTTGAACCATAAAACAAACGGATTGAGGTCAAATGCATTGCATGGTCCAGCCTGTCCTGGATACTTTAAGTAGCCATACTGCTGTCTTCCAGTGAAGGGCACTTCTATCTAGCTGCCAATGTGGGAGCAGAAGAAGTAAGCCTGCTGAGATGTCCCCTAGCATACACAGGGAGAAATGTAACTGAGGACGTGAGCTCAGATCCTTGCCTGTCGCGGAGTCCCAGTGCAGCCGTTGGCCCCTGTCTGTGGGTACAGGAACCAAAGGACCCACCCCCTGGGGCTCAGAGTTCTTCTGACCCCGACACAGAGAATTCTGGCTTTGTAAAAAAATATTCAAAAATAACCCAGATTCCTTCTCCGAATGCTTGACGATGCCAGGGGTGAGACAGATGGAGACTCAATGGGTGACCTCAGAATTTTATTATGGTACCAGGTTGCAGGCCAGGACAAGTACAGAAATCACCTAAGGGCCTTATCTGAACATCACGGACGGTAGGAGTGACTGGAGTTGGAATGTGGGGTCCCTCATGGGGCTCTGTAGGGAGCATTCTGCTGCCGAGGGACTGGTAAGTAGTAAGGGTTGAAATGACAGTGATCCCCAGGATTTTGTTAGCAAAGAATTAGGGAAATGGAGGGTGGGGTTGCAGGAAAATAGAGCCAAGAGAATTTGTCTCTGAAAGAAGAGGTGATAGACAGTGTGCTATACACAGAGCAGAAGAGTAGAGTTGAGGGAAGCCATTAGGCCTTGTCCCAAGAGGGAAGGTCAGGGTCCCCAAGAAGAGGCAGGGGGAGGGAGGGGTCCGAGTAGGCCTCTTCTTTCGCCAGCTGCATGGCAGCTGACCCTGCTCATACTCCCCTGCAATGACTCTAAGTCACTGACACCAGCCCAATTCCTTGGAATCTTGCCCATAAGTGGAGCACGCTCTTCCATGCACCTCCCCTCCCCTCCGGCTCACAACATCATTCTCCCTTATCTTTCCAGAGCCAACATCTTGGTACCGCTGCTTTTCATTAATCATTCATCAGCCAGCCCTGGTCTGCAGGGATGCCATTTCCTTCCGTAAGAACCCTTGCCTGGGTACAGTCATTACTGGAAATGCACAAATTGCCACACACATTTTCACTTGCTCAAGGCAGTTGTTTTTTATGAGCAGTGGCGAAAACAAAATTCCATTACGTCAAAGTTAATTCCTCTGCAGCACATCAATAGATGCTCCTTGGAGGCAATGCATTAGCCCAGCTGCAATCAGTAGCTTAGAGTGCTGACGGAACTGGTGCTTCTGTGGTGCATTCACCGTTAGAGTCACAGTAATGACCAATCCTTCCATTTACCGGGGGCTGCGTCTTTTGGATGGATCCCAAAATGCGTCACCAGCTACCTAAATATTAGTCATCCATCAGCTGAAGTAGAGGACCCATTCGGTAATCCCAGCTAGTATATACATGCCTCCATCCGAGGTCAGAGAAACATGGCCTGAGGGACAACTCACACAGAACTAATCAGCTCTGACTAGCCTTCCTCTTGCGCATAAACCTAGTCTTCCAGGAATTTGATTTGGTCAGAGATCTCACAGCTGCTTCCTGCAGGCAGAGGCAGATGGCAGGGTCCCACAAGGGAACATTATAGCCTCAAAGCCTCAAGGAGGGGAAGGCAGGTGTGGATCTGCTAGTGTCTGCCCAGGAGCCTCTGAGCTGCTTCTATAGCAATGCAGGCATCCTACAAAAACACTTGGAGCTGCTATGGACTGGCATCAGGGACATACTAATGAAGCATACACAGCCTTGGGCATTGAGAAAACCAGAAGAACAGAGGGTTTGGAGATAGTATGGGGAAAGGACAGTGACGAACAGATCATCCTTACAAGAGGAGTGAGGAGGTATTCGGGGAGATGCTTTCTTTTTTTTTTTTTTTTAAGATTTTATGTATTTATTTGACAGAGAGAAATCACAAGTAGGCAGAGGCAGGCAGAGAGAGAGAGGGAAGCAGGATTCCTGCTGAGCAGAGAGCCCGATGCGGAACTCGATCCCAGGACTCCGAGACCATGACCTGAGCCGAAGGCAGCAGCTTAACCCACTGAGCCACCCAGGCGCCCCGGGGAGATGCTTTCTTAACATTATGATGTCAGGGACTCCAAGAAAGTATTCCTCATCTCCCCAAACAAGAACTTCACTTTTAAGAAACAGGACTTCTTTAATAAGGTACAAGGTTAGTTAACCCACAGTTAGAACCAAAATCAAAATGTAGGTGTCCCTAAGACAGACAAATCATCATTGGGATAAATGGTCGATACAGGAGCCTTTTCTGACAGGTGAGAAAGGAGACAGGAAGGTGTCACTGGGAACCTCATGAAAGGAGAAGAGGGTGAAAACACAGAGGGGATAAAGGGCAACAGAAGGGGGACCATGGACACTCCATCTACTTCACTGCTAAGGGAGGGCTGCCCTACTTAGAGAATTGAGAGTTCCTCAGATGGAGGCTTCCTTGAGAGGTTGAGGGAAATCAGAAATCAAAGACTGAGGAGGGAGTTCGAAGTATCCCCCATAGCTTAAGGAGATTCCATGTCGCTAATTTATTACACTGCTGAAATAAATTTTTGTACTACTAATGAAATTTTTCAAGGAAGAATGACTTAGATCGATTAAAGAAAAACTCTCAGGAGGGCACCTGGGTGGCTCAGTTGGTTGGACGACTGCCTTCGGCTCAGGTCATGATCCTGGAGTCCCGGGATCGAGTCCCACATTGGGCTCCCAGCTCCATGGGGAGTCTGCTTCTCCCTCTGACCTTCTCCTCGCTCATGTTCTCTCTCACTGTCTCTCTCTCAAATAAATAAATAAAATCTTTAAAAAAAGAAAAAGAAAAAGAAAAACTCTCAGGAAAGGAATATTGCATACTTGTTCCAAATGAGCCTGATTAGTTTTTATACTAGCTGAGGTCACTACATCACCTTACCTTCCTATTTCTCTCCTCTTTATAAACTTGGGCAAAGTGGCCATGCAGAAAACACCTGTGGCCACTAAGCCTAATGAGACAAAGAACAGTGGCAGTGGGTCTGATGGCTGAAAGGTGACCACATGGCTCTGATAAACATGAGCAGAGAACATTCAATTGTCCGGAGCCTGAGAGAAAGTTTTGGGAGCATTGAGATCATTTGAAACTTACCATACAGGCTGTCTGTGACATTCCTTGCAATATTAAAAAGTAATTCAAAGTGAGTAACTGAAGGACCTGACCTCCAAAACCCAACACAAAAGAAAACGTTCTCCAAAGGCTGTGGAATATTTAGGTTCTTTACAATGTTAGGGTTTGAGGTGGATTTTCTATACCCAAATCATACTTCTCGCTTTTCCCTCTGGAACTCTCAACAAAAGGAGAGTCCTCACAATGGAGCTCAATGGAAAACAAAACACAGTTTTATACATAACTGCAAAAGAGCCTAAGAGCTCCAAAACACAGGACTTTTTGGATAAAGCTGAATTGGAGCACATGGCTCAGAACAGAAGATCCAAGTGGGGTCAACTACATCCTCTCAGTGTAGGGCTTGATTCCTACCTGTATAAGCATGTACTCCAGGAGTAAGAAATATGGTGGAATTTCATAAGAGCTTTGGCGTCTCCTTGAAAGGGGCTGACCAATCTGTCTCAAGTGACCCAGTCAATATTCCATGCATTTGCAAGCCTCTCCGGCAAGGAGGTGGTGGGATGCAGAGCTAGCAAGGGAGCAAAGAGAGTGTTCAAAGGTATGTCAGTACTTCCCTATGAGGTACTCTCGCAAGGAGATATCTGAGTTTGCTGCCCTCTATTTAGAGATGCTGAAACACAAAGGGAAAAATGCAAAAGTCACATGACCAAGAATTTGCAAGAAAGTCTATCTATCCAATGATTGCTTTACGGAGAAGCCCATATGCCTAGCTAAAGAGCCAGTTAGGCATAAGATTCCTCCCTAATTCCACAGAAAACAACCCAGCTCAAGGTAGGGTAATAACCCACAAATAGAGCAAACAAAGCACAGCCAACAGGAATTCCTTGCCATCCCAGGGCTTATGAAGACTTTTAAGAAATGCCATAATTGTGCAGAGAAAGGCTGTTGTCTGGATCATTTAGCAACTGGGCACTAATCATCTGGGCTTAGATAGGTTATCCCAGTGTGGTTGGTGGCAAGCAGATGTTGAGGACACCCATAGCCCATATGTGGCTAGAGAACCCTGGACTATGGTTCAGTGCTTTGTGCTACTGACTCAGGAGAATTTGTTGCCCAGAAAAGATGCTGACTGCCCAGAATAGGTTCGAGGGCTTGGCTCATTGACCAACTGTCTGAGAACAGAGATGTCCTTGGACCGCCTGCTATGCCCTCTGTTTTCTGGACATAACAGAAATAAAGAACAGCTGAATAACACAAGAGCTGATATCTACCACCTTTCTTCTTACAGCTTTGTTGAAATGTATAACAAAAGCAGATTCCTCACAGGTGCTGGGTGCCAGGATGGGGGAATGCCATGTGGTCTTCAGGTAACTTTTGGGAGAAGAGAGCTAAAACATAGACAGGCGACCAAACTAGGGAAGAAGAAAAGAAAGAGAGAGAACAAAACCCCTTTGACCTGAAAGTTCTATCCTCGTCTCTTCAAGTTCTCAAAGCTGTCTCAAGGCAACTGATGGGCAAGAGAAGAAGGACCAGGGAAGATTTCACACCCACTCAATCACAGCCATTCAATTTAAGTTTTACATACTGGGATTTTTATGTCATACTCCATTCCTTTGACCAAAGAGAGAAGTCCTTTGCCTTAAAAAAGTGAGGATAAAATAAAATTTTTTTAAAAGTTTGGACACCACTATGCTAAAAAGGATAAAGATTAAGAATTCCTAAAATCACATGCAACAAAACTCTTGGCCTCCAATGTACTCAATTATATAAATTGACTGAAGCATCACTGAAATTAAACCTGTGAGCTTCTGTCCAGTTTTCCCTTTGCTCTCCTTCCCATGGTCTCACCATCCCAAGATCCTGTAAAGGAAAGAGCTCTGATCTCAGAAATGACAGTTGTGAAGTACAGATTGAGTCCTTTTGTTTACTGGAGATGTACCCTGTGCTAATCAACCTCCAAGCCTCTATTTTGTTGACTGTAAAAAGACATTACAATTTTCACCCTTCCTCTCTCACAGGGTCGTGAAGATAATTGATGTGAGAGAAACTTTTCCCTTGAAAGAGCATTATGTAAATTTGTTTGTTATTTCTGAATATCTTAAAGCACTGATGCATTTTCCAGTATGTATTTCAGTCAATGAATCCCTTGTTCAAATTAACTAAAACTTCTGCCACCTGCAGATAGGCAAAGGTGGGTGAATGATTTGACTCCTAAGTTTGGGTAGTAAGTTTCAGGAAAGGTGAAGAATTCGGGAATCCTAGTGTGGATGCCGTAGTCCTATGTCAGTGAATGCCTCTACTAGCCCTCTGGGTGGACCAAAGACCATGTCAGTCAGAATTAGAAAAGGAGCCTCCGCAGCGCTCTGAGGGGAACCAGCCAGGGGATGCACTCATCACTGAGTTCTAGACCCAGCAGACACACTGACACATCCCTGCTTCTTCTTATCACTGTTCTCCAGGTGTTGGCTCACCAGGTCACTGAGGGCCCAGAGGGTGTCTGTACCCTGCCCATTCTGGCTCACCTCCCCATACCTTGACAGAACAGTGGAAAGAAGAGATGATGTGGATGGAAGGTAGGACGGCCCAATGGCTATGGTGAGACCACTGGCCATGAAGTTCCAGAAGGAAACAGATGAATGATTTCAGCTAGGCTCAGAAAGGAAAGAAAGAAACCGCCATGTTGCTGTCCTGGATTTTCATAAGGGGGGAAAAAATCCATCCACAGTTCTTATATATGCAGATACCAAGATGGCAGTGATCTAGATTAGCAGACTACAGCAATGCCCCTTCAAGAATCTCAACCATGTCTTAAGCACCAGAAACCCCAACACCAGGTTATCAAACTCCCTTGCTCACTGGTGCTACTGATTGCTCCACAGCAGCTGCAGATTTAACCATGAAGATGCCACAAAAGGCTGCAAACAGACTGTTTTTAAATCATAAATTAAGCCCAGGCACAAATGGAAGGCGTTACCTCAAGATGGAGAAGTAATGTGGCACTTTCAAACGCTATGCCTCAGCATCTGTGTCTCTGGGCATAAGTCACTGTCCTCATCCTAATTAATGGCAAGAAGAAGAAAACATATTCACAGAAAGAACCAATCTCAAGATCTTAAAATTGGAGCCAGAACACAGAAGAGCAAGCAGGATAACAATAAAAGAAATCAGACTTCCCAAGAAAGTACTCTATTGTCCCTGGCATAAAAGACAGGCTTGACTGGAAGAAGGGTCACAGAAAACCATGAACACTTAAAAACGAATCGGAATTTATTCACAATTATACTTGACCTTTAAGTAATGCCTTGCGGTTTCCAAAGCCCCTTCACATGCCTTATCAAATTTGATGCTCACGGAATCCTTGGAAATAGGCAACATAGACCTCTGATGGGCAAACTCAAGTCTCTAGAGGCTAAGTGACTTGCCCACGGTTACATAGCTAATAAGTGGCAAACCCCGGTCTCCAGCACTTCCTGCTATGTAAATTCTGTTATTCTGAGAACTAAGTAACCACAGATAAATATCTTAACAGGAAGCATTAGGTTGTCAAGCATCTCAAAATGACATCTTAGAAATCAACTTGCCCATGTCAAGGGTCAGGAAACGGAGTATCGTGATAGTAGGAAGCATTTCCTTAGCAACTCCACATTGCAAATCTACCTCCAGGCCCCTTCTCACTCACCCCTGTTTTCCTGTAAACGTACTGAGGCATAAAGATGCTAGAGGGTGGGTCCAGAAAGAACTAAAAAATTCCACTGCCAGTTTCAGTGCCAATAAGCAGCATTGCTGAGTGTCCACCAAACACCAGAGCATTGGGAAGAAGGAGAGAGGATGCACAAAATGAATAGAACATGTAGTCCTGCCCTGGACAAGCCAGTTGAAACAGCCTTCCCAATGCACACATAGCATGTGAACAACGTCAAGGTCATCATCACTTTCCTCTAAGAAATCTGGGAGTGTCCTTCCTGGAGATCCACTTCCCATTGACCATTGCTGGATTCTTTATGAGTCACAGCTCATTCTTGAGCCATTATTTAACCCACCTCAAACTCTGCTCAATGAATGAGAAGAATCCATTTTTAAAACCTCCGCACCAATTTTGAGAGTTGCTAGCTCTCAAGGCCATGCCAGCGGCCTACCATTTTGAGCAGGTCTTTTTTGTTTCGTGTCTTTGCCTGGAAACACCCTGTCATTAAAATATTCATACTCATAAGAGGCAAACCCCACCAAGCCCAAGCAAGAAACATTGCCTTTCTCATTCACCTTACTATCCCAGCCTACGGGGAAACCAGCGCCCAGCTCTGCAAATGCCAGGCTCCTTAATGAAATGGGTTTTACATCCAGGAGGTGAGTGGGCTCCCCAGGCTCAGGGGCAGTACATTCATAGCTACGGCACTTCACCAGACAATGAATCAGCAAAGTGCACTGAAGGCTGGTTTCATTTGCTCTGAGGAAGATTGGTCTTCCCACCACACCACTTTTCTAGGCTACAATCTGGGAGAATGTTTTCTTTTCCAATTCTCAAAAAATACCACTCTGGTTCAGGGTGAAACATAGCCCTAAGCCTTATGAGGAAAATGGAGACTAATAAAATGGAATGTGACATCCTACAGGAAACTTCAGCCCACCCAGCCAAGTACTGAAAGCCAGAAATTTCTAGCCCAGGCTGGGAAGAGACCCAGGGTCTTACTCTATGAAAACAATATCGCAATCTATCAGCACATTTCCAGCCAGGATCTCTCACTCCTGAGGTAGATCAAGGCTAATTAAGTTGCCAGATGGACTAACCATGTTCAACATTTTAAAAGACTGGATTTTATTCCCTGGAACAGCCTGCTCTCTCCCTGTTCTGGGTACAAGGATTAATGCTCCCAACCTCCCTGGAACATTCAGCAGCCCCTGAAAAGGAGAGAAAGGGGGCAGAATGCTTCCTAAGTAAGAGTAGGGAAGTGGAGAGTTCTCTTAGGGCAGTGTTTCTCAGCAGTGAAACTACTGACATCTTGGAGCAGATAATTCTTTGTTGTGGGGATAGATTGTCTTGCTAGGGCTACTGTAACAAACTGCATGGCTTAAAACAACAGAAATGTATTCTCCTGAAGTCCTGGAGGCCAGGAGTTCAAAACTAAGGTATTAGCAGGGCTGGTTCTTCCTAAGGGCTATGAAAGAGAATCTGTTCCATGGCTCTCTCCTAGCTTCTGGTGACAACCTGTGATCCCTGGCGTTCTCAGCTAGCTGATGCACAGAGAAGTGTATCATTCCAATCTCTGCCTCTATCTTCACAAGCTCTGCCTGTGTCCCTATGTCTTTGTATGACCATCCTCTTAGAAGTACACCAGTCACATTGGATTGCGGTCCACCTGTTCCAATGTGACAGTATCTTAACTAGTTACATGGGTAACCACTCTGTTTCCAAATAGTCACATTCTGAGATAGTGGGGTTTAGGACTTCAACATTCTCTTTGGAAGGACACAATTCAGCTGGTAACAGGAGAGTATTCTGGGCATAGTAGGATATCTAGCAGCTTCCCTGGATTCTACCCAGTCATGACAACCAAAACTGTCTCCAGACAGGGGCACCTGTCTCTTGGTTTTGAGTCGGGTGATCTCAGGGTTATGAGATTGAGCTCTGCATGAGGATCTTCACTCAGCATGAGGTCTGCTTGAGATTCTCTCCCCCCCCTCCCCTCTGCCCCTCCCTCTTGTGTGTGCCGCTCGCTCTCTCTCTCTTGCTCTCTCTCTCTCTCTCTCAACTCTCTCAAATTAATTAATTAATTAATATTTTAAAATAATTTTTTTAAATGTCTCCAGACATTGTCAATTGCCCCCCTGGGGCAAAATTACCTCTGGTTGAGAAACATTCTCTTTAGAATTGGGCTCAGAAAGACAAAAGTTTAAATTTCGATTCTGTTTTCATTACTTGCCCTGTGACCTTGAGCAATTTGGTTAAACTGTCTCTTTGCTTTTCTCACCCACCCCATGGAGTTGAAGTGTTATTGAGGGTCACATAAGATACTATGTGAAGAGCATTTGTTGCATGACGGGACCCAACAAACGACAGCTATTTTCTTTCATAGATTAGGGAAGGTTCCTCTGCAGGATTCGCTACAGGCCAGAGGATTTACTGCACTGATACTGAACTCTGGCCCCTGTCCCTGAGACCCCCATAAGGCAAAGGAGCTTTCCGGGTCTGCTCTATATCCTGTTTGGGGGGAAGACAACCCCCTTACCGCCCAGCCCATTCCCTCCCAGCATCTGTGATTGCAACACCAAAGCTGCAGATAGCCATATATCACAGCCAGGGAAGGGGAAACTCTGGATATGACCAGAATTTTAATGTGGCTGCATTGCACCATGGCCAGTATCAGCCCAGCTGAATGCTGTAGAAAATCTACCAGAGGAGACAGAGATGAGGAAGATGAAGAAATCTATCGCTTAGATGTTGGTTATAACATACCTTTGAAGACTTTACCTCCCTTGCATGAAAAGACAATCTGAGATCCCATGCTAGGTGTTAAGGGAGGAAAATAAAGCATCTTATTTAACTGACTCTCTCATGTGCTTGGAAAAAAGTGCCTGTCACATGCTAGAAGGTCAATAAAAGTATGTGTTTATTAAATGTGCCACCTCTGGGTCCCCAAGTTCTTCAGCCTTCAAGATGGCATTTCCTTTTAGAGCTCTAATACAAATAATCCAAGCCCCCATTCCCATGGATCTTCGGGAATCCTTTATTTTTTCATATTTATTCTCATGAAGTAATTTCTGGACATTCTCAGAGAAGGTTAACATGTCCCAAGATCTGTCCTGCTTGACATGAAGTTCTTCCATCTATCATTCTCCAGGTTGCCTCTTGCCATCTGTTAATTGGTTTGTTTTCACTCACTCCATAAAATTTCAACTCTAGTGTGAACCCCCACCCCAACTGCCAAATGCACTGCTAAGAGCAGGGGTACAACAACACTTAACAGTGACCACACAAGTCACTTTGATCTGCTGCTCCATGTGGATACTCTCAGGGTTCCTGACCTGTATTTGACTCCATACCTCTGCCTATTTCCCCTCAGGCTTCTATGCACTGGGGAAGAGGGAGGGTGACCACTCAACCTCTCTGTAAGAATTTCCAAACCTTCTTCTGCCTGAGGTCCTGGTCCCATTCCAGTTCCAGACAACAGAATGACAGGAAAATCCTCCCTCCCTGTCTCATTTCCCACTCTAGGGCAACTGACAGTGGAAACATCATCCTCTTCAGGATCAAGGTACAATTTGGCCCCTGATGCCCCCAAAAGCAATCACTGTATTTATCAATAATTTCTAAAATGTGGGTTTATTTACTCTTAAACAAGACCAATGAGAAACATCACTCCCACAGCCCAGGTAACACTGTGCTAAGTTCAGTCCTGGTACTTTTCAAAGTCAATCCTCTGGTCAAGCTTAATGCCCCTCCTGGAACATTCCAGTCTCCTGTGAACAAATCTAGGTCAAAAAGACATCCATATCTCCCACCAAAAGGTGAAAACTATCCAACATAACATAATCCACATTGAAGTGGGAAGAATCCTACTGCTAAAGATCACATTCTCCAGTAACTTGTGTTACTGGAGAGGAGACAACATCTAGTCATCTCTACTTGAATTACTTTGTTAGTTCAGGTCTTCCCCAGCACATTGGTAGGTTTGCCTAATTAAAATGACTTATCCAAGAAAAGCTCCTAAACTATGGAAGTATATCAGACATTTTCACTGGATTGCCAAGCAGAATCCAAAGTTCCTTCCAAATTTGGGGGAATCCCTTTGTGCTGGTCCACCGAAGCTAAATGTAGCTGATTCTCAACCTTTCCACACCGTGGCAACCTAATGAAGAACAGGGCTGCTGCTGTGTCTGTTTTTACATTATTCAACTCCAGGTGTGCCATGCATAGTCATCCTTGATTTGCGTATTTATTACAACAATATTCTGGCCGAGGAATTTACATGTGAAGGCTCTATTTAGGCCAGTGGCAGTCCTAGCCCCAACCAATATTTTAAATCATGAGATAGTGGAATAAAGACTAAAGGTCAGAGAGATTAGCTCTGTGGTAACTGCATAGTTGGAAAGCCCTGGAACATTTGTCCAGTGGCTATAGTATCCCATGGTGACAATATCCACTGACAGCTGTAGGTAGTGGCATCAGCGCTGTGTATCAGTGACAGTGCCCAAACTCTGGCCCAAATGTTCATTCTGCTGAGCCTCCATCGATTACTGCCTATTGTCCACACCTGGTTTTCCAGCCTCCCCATTGATTCTCTGAGTTAGCCAAGCCCAACTCCATGCCCACACTGCACAGTGAGAGAAAGCTGCAAAAAACTCATACAGTCATGATTACGAAAACTGCCCAGCAATCATAATTTTTCTGTAGTAAATCTGCTTCCCCACTTTTCAAGATACTATTTCACACCTTTTTCCCTCTCCTCCATAAATCTATTATCTCCTCTGATAGCTCCTCTCCCTATCCCCATTTTTGCTGATAACTTCATGCTTCATTTCACTGAAAAAATAGAAGTAAATGAGAAACATCTGTACATGCATGCTCTCCCTTCCCTCTGTTGCAATGAATGGACCCTTCCCGGTCCTGTCTCAGCAGCCCTTCACTCGTGCACCGGTACTCATCCCTGCTCACCTCAGCGAAGGACTCTACTCCTGCATTTATAACCTCTCTCTCCCACATCATCAATCTTTTCTCTCTACAGAGTATCACATCTCAACCAGCAGCATCATAACCTACTGATGGAAACAGCGCTCCCACTAGGTTTAAAAAAATAAATAACCTTCAACTCACCAACACACCCTTCTCAGAATCTTGATGGGGCACTGTACTCCAGAGAAGTGAGATTGCAGACAGTGCTTATCTTGGACCCCCTCCCATCATGGAGGGGCATCAATTTGTTCTCACCAAAACAGACGCTGACTTGTGAATGTGAATTTGCTTTCTCTGCATCATCCAACATGATTCTGCCAGGAGATCCATTTGTGGACTTAATGCGTGCCTATTCACAATTACATCCCATAGAACATATTTTCTCAGCAAGAGTTTCACTTTATAGGAAAAGAAATAAGTCAATCTGGCTGATGTCCATGGAATTCAATGGTACTAGAACACACCCCATCACCCAAAGACAGTTATGTAATGGTGCGATGGCCCACCAAATCCTCAGTTACAATGCTGGCTTGGAAACAATATTCTGCGATATATGTGCAGCCCTATAGGATATTGTATGTGCTCTGAACGAGAGCTCAACATATAGTCCTCTAATACGTGTATTTTTTCCAGCCACTCTAAGCAATTAACTCAATACTGACACTATACGCTTGGAGATAGTATCAGATTCCACAAATTAAGGACTTAGCCCAATAAGACTGCCCCCTTTCTTCAGGCACCAATTGAAAATACAGGTTACCACCACCACCACCAGCTCTAGATTGGAGGTTCCAATGGCACTTTCCTTGGGTTTGATTAACTTTCTAGAGCAGATCACAGAACTCAGGAAAACAACTGGATTACTTGTTATAAAAGGCTACAACTCAGGAACAGCCAGATAGAAGAGATGTATAGCACAATGTATGAAGAAAACAAGAGTGTCCGTGCTTTTTGAGTACATGATTTTCCCAGATACTTTGTGTGTTCACCGACTTGGAAGCTCTTCAAACCCTGTCCTTCTGGGTTTTTTGGAGGCTTTATTACATAAGCATCATTGACCAAACCATTGACAATTGATATTTGATTCAATCTCCAGCTCCTCTCCTCTCTTGAGAGTAGGGTTAAAAGTCCCAACCCCCTGGTCACATGGTTGGGTCCCTGGGCACCCAGCCCTATCCTTAGATTACCTAAATGTGGTCCAAAAGTTATCTCATTAACATAACAAGAGTCACATTTATTGCTTATATTGCTTAGGAAATTCCAAGGGTTTTAAGAGCTCTGTGCCAAGAATAGGACAAAAATTAGGTACATATTTCTTATTATAAATCACAATATCATAAGACCTATGTCAAGCGTAACCATATACAAGACAAAGAACCAGGGTTAGAAAAGGTACAACAGAAGTGGCTCTGTCCAGCTGTAGGAGCTCTGCCCAGTAGCAGGAGAGTCTAACAATGGTAGTGATATCCTGAAGCAATGGTCCCACACCCTGGGCTGACTGCTGCCAAGCCACCCTTGGTTTCTGCCCATTTTTCAACCTGAATTCTTCAGCTTTTTTTGGTCTGTTCTGTGAGTTGATATCCTTCCATTATCCTCCCCCAAAATTCATTTTCAGTCTAAGCTATTCAGTCTTGGTTTCTTTGTCTTGAAACCAAGCACACAGACTGTCAAAGAAGGTTTTACACACAGATAATTCAGAAACTGCTTGCAATACCCAAAATTGTGGTTTTCCATCTTTAAGAAATTCAACAGTTAATCTCTAATAAGCGTCCCATTACAAATGCATAAATGTCAGAATGAATGAACTCCAGCTTTCAGCTCCCCAGAGTATGGGACCAGGTGTTTAGAACCCCAAAATGGTAAACCTAAGCTCCTTATTTTTTTATAATGCTTGACCTACACATCTTGCAGCATTAAATTATTCAGGGGACCAATCACTGGTAGAAAAAAGTTGGGGATTTGGATGCATTGGGGTGTTTTACTTTGGGGCTGTAGAGTAGATGAATCCTGGCACTCTTCTGGCTCCTAAATAATTTCTTGATTATAAGAAATTCTTAGATGAAAACTTATATTTTAAAAATTGATTCAAATTGATATAATGCTTTTTGATCATGCTTGCACCCTCAGAGGGCTGCTAGGATGGAAAATAGAACCATAAAACTTAGACATTCTCACTTACACTTGTTTAAAACTTCCTCACCTCCCCACCACCTCCACTACAAAACAAGATAAAATACAACATGCCTTCCAAAGAGCATGGGATCCCAACCATCATTACCTATTGCTGTGTGAGCTTTGCAGGGTAATTGGCTTTGATGCTCATTAACCCCCTTGGAACAAATACAAAAGTAAATTTTCAACAGGCATTCTCTGTTCCCTCCTTCTAGAATATTCATGAAATGGCCTTTTCTGGCATCCCTAACATACCTCCTACTGTAATATCTTCAGTTCATGACAATGTTTTAAAATACAGATTTTACCACTATTCAGGGAGGAGAGGACTACAGATCAGGAGATTACAGCCATTGAAAAAATAGTTTGTCGCTCACAGTTCCTGGGAGGATGGAGTATACTACATTATTCAGGGCCATAAAGGGAGGCACCAGGGTCAGTCAGGAGAAAGAAAGAGCAGGGGGAAAGTGTGGACAAGAAGCTTTATTGTGGCTTCCACACAAAAAGCAAAGCAGGACAAAGTCAGCAAGTTTGGGATGGGCTAATATAAGTAATTTCAGCAGGCTCTGGAGATAGGGGCTTTCTCTAGTTGTCTGGTACCTGGCCCTGGGATGATTAGGGCAGAGGAATATTCCCTCCTGGAATTTAAGAGCAAAATAGAAGAGGTGGCATGGAGAATGGGCCTTGGATCAGTTCATTTTCATATGAAAGACATGTTCCTGGGAGAGTCCTTCCATGTCTCCTAGAATTGGCTGACCCTGGAAGGGGCAGTTACCCCCAGGCAGTGAGGCCCCAGATGCCAGAGCATCCAGAATGTAGAAAATTAGAAAATACTGCTAACACAGAGAATGACCCTGCAAATTCCTGATGGGCCTTCTGAATCATCGAACAGGAGGCAAATCGTATTCGTGATCACTTTGGTGATAAGTCCAGTGAATTCTAGGATTCCTTGAGGTACAAATGACAACAACAAAAGAAGGAGAAGGTGGGGGAGGAGGAGGAGAAAAAGAAAAGAAAAGAAAGAGCAAGGGGAAAGAAAAAGGAATCATATCATTCTGGATCCAACAGGAAAAGGGATGCGTTGTCTCATGTGTCTCAAACTCCAAGGGTATGACTGGCTTCTAGAAATGTTTGATCCGAATTATCAGGCCCAGTTTTTCTGCATCTCTTGACAATGTGCTTTTTCAGGCAATCCTCACTGGGCCTTCCTCACTATAGAGACCAACCAAAGGGTATCAATGCTCACATCTCCCTACCAGTGAATTCAGGGGAAGAATTTCCCAGAAATTCCAGCAAATGTTATCTTGATTCTCATTGGCTGTGGCCTGAATACATCACCATGACTGAACCAATCACAGTAGCTGGGAGATGGCAACTGGCCTGCAGGCTTAAGCCAATCAGAGTACAGGTCTGGAGCCAGGTTGGATCTGTTTGAATGAAACCACGTTGTTGGGAAAAGATGAGGGGTGCTTTCCTAAAGGAAATGTGACAGCTATTTCCAACGGGAGAGGTAATTGATGATGAATCTCAACACAGGAAGTCTGCAAATATATACGCTGCTTTATAGTAAAATGTTCAATATTAATTTATACACATCCAGTCCTTTGTTTTAAAAACAAACAAACAAAAAAAAAAAAAAATGGGCAAGGTAGAGGGGTTGGCCAGCTTAGGCTGGATTAGTTGGTAGAGCATGCAACTCTTGATTTCCTGGTCATGAGATCCAGCCCCATATTGGCTGTACAGGATACTCAAAAAGAAAATCTTTTTTAAAAGGGGGTGGGAGGGCACCTGGGTGGCTCAGTGGGTTAAAGCCTCTGCCTTCCGTTCAGGTCATGATCCCAGCGTCCTGGGATGGAGCCCCGCATCAGGCTTTCTGCTAGGTGGGGAGCCTGCTTCCCCCTCTCTCTCTGCCTGCCTCTCTGCCTACTTGTGATCTCTGTCTGTCAAATAAATAAAATCTTTAAAAAAAAAAAAAGATAATTATAAAAAAAGGGGGGGCTTCAGAACCCCCTGCCCTGGTAACCCCACCTTCACCCCTCTCTACTAATATGACTCAGTTATTAAATTATCATTTGTTACAGGCTGTCTGTTTAGTCCCAACAGTAGCTTTTCAGCATTTGAAAAATAATATATACCACCTATTAGTGAGGATTCAAAATACACAAATTCATTTTGATTTTTTATCATTTTAAATAAAAGCAGAAAGAAATTACCAATAAAAAACTTCGCACCTTAACTCTACCTGTCCTTGGCACTCACTTTCCTCTTAGCCCTAACAATGTTGGCTGGTCTTCTTGCTATATTTTAATAGGAGACAGTATTTGTGGGGCAAAAGGAAGAAGGAAAAGTCAAACGGATCTGCCCTACTTCAACTAAAAGAGATTCCCCCCACCTCAAAACCAAAAGACCCAGCAAGGAGCATTTCTATAGAGAAACTAGCTACATAGTACAGTGTTTCCCTATCTTCTTCTCTGTCCAGACCTCCCTAGTCTGGCCCCTCATCAAAGCTGGTGATCCTCAAGAGTTAGGTTAGAGAAGCAGTACACTAACATCAGAAATAATATGTGATTTTTTTTTACTTATACAGAATTATTAAATTAATATAAAAAGTAAAGTTTAACACATGCTTTGACATTCAACATTATTGGTATGTAGCAGTGGCTCTCAAACGTTAACATAAGTCAGAATCCCCCAGAGGACTTGCTGAAAACAGACTGCTGGGTCCCATCCCCAGAGGCATTGATTCAGTAGGTTTGGGCCAGGCCCTGAGGATCAGAATTGCTAACATGTTCTCAGATGCCACTGATGCAGATGCACCCTGAGAACCCCGGTACACCCTGTGTATTTTATTTTACTGGCAGCTGATTCTGTTAAAACACACACACACACACAAAATGTTCTAAAATGCCATCCTATCTTCTAGAATTCAAAATCTGGCTTTTTGGATGGTTATGAAAATGCTTTACTATAAATTAAAGCCCGTCCTACTTGGTTTTGAGACAGCAGGAGAGGAGACATGAGAAGTCACTATCTCCCTTTACTCCTAGATGATGAACCAGGCAAGATCTGTCACGTGATAATGTTTTTAAGGAACGGCAGCAAAGGTAAGAGTATAGACATAGATACTGTCTCCAGGAAACCCAGGAAATAGGTCCGGGGAAGAGGGCATCTTTCTCTTGTTTCCATTGCAATCAATGAAAGTTAACATGGTTGGTTTTGAACTTGAGGCCTTGAGAGCTCCGATTTACAATTATACCAATGGGAAGGAAAATGAACTTGGTAAAATGTGAAGACGTTCTTCCTTTGGGGGCCATGAAACTTCTAGGACCCATTTTATGCTCTGGGCCGACCTGGCTCATTACAGTGACCCATAAGTTCCTATATGCCATACATTTAAAAAGAACTCTTGTTGGAAGAGTCCACAATTCATTCCTGCAATGAATTCCCCCTCTTGCTGGACTTGTGTTGCATGAAAAGTAATCCTCTTCCACTGAGCTTCACAGTGTCTCTACTTCAGAAAGTCTCCAAGGAAAGAAGAAGAAATTTTACCAGCCATGGAAAAAAAAAAAAAAATGCAGTATGATTTTTCACACACATATGGTTTCTATAGTAGTTTTATAAAAATTGACTTTGACCTAGCTCTCTGAAAAAGACAGCCTGATTGAGGATGACAGGCCCAGAGAACCCACTGCTGTCCCCAGGCAGCAGAATGCCTGGGCTTGATTTGTGGTCCTGAATGGAGGCCTTTGCTGTGTGAGGTGATTTTTACACACTTCTGCTTTGCTGACTGACCTCTCCCAAGCTGCTTTCCCCACACGCCAACCAGCTTCATATGTTTCCAAATAGAGTTGGTGATCTGGAATCCATAAATCATGAGCATCTCAAGAAAAATCATCTCCCTCAAATAGAAGACAGAAACTTCTGCCCGCAAAACAGAGTTGTCACAGGGGCCTGTGGTACTTCCCTCTAAAACAACATGGCGGCTGTTAGGACCGCCACAGCCACCAGGTCATACATCAGAACCTAACATACAAATCTCACTAGAACCAGTTGAGAAGAGTTGAGTATACTCTTTCGGACTCCCATCTCCCTAAGCCTACGAAGCCCAGGTTACAGGCCTGAGCTGTGGGAGGAAAGCTTCCACACATTTGAGGGAAGGTGGGTCAAAACCCTGAGCTGGTTTGCGCAAGCTCCCGTTTTGGGGACTCTGCCTCACTGCAACATGACAGCACTAGATCTCTGAGCCTCTGGCCTCCAAGAGGCCCTTGAAGGAGTCCAGAACATACGCAAAAAGAGTGAAAGGACTGTTTGGCAGGAGGTAACTTTTCTAACCCAGAAGCCTTCTTCCATTTCTGCACACCACCCACTCTGCCATTTTCAGCCCCTGAAGACGCCAAGCCTTGGGGATTCACTTAATTTCCCCACCTCGCCTGAAATGCTCTTTCCTCCAGCTGTGTGCGTGACAGCCTCCTTCTCCTCATGCAGGTCACTCTCTTTCCAGAGAGGTTGCCCCTCCACAACTTTCTAGCCCATCACCCTGTTCTAGCTCCTTCACAGCACATAACCCTCCCCAAAAGTATGCATTTGGTTGTCCTTACCTATTATACATAAATATATCAGCATTCCCCTCTAGAAAAATTTCCATAAAACAAGGGTCCTTATGGTCCTTGTGTACCACTGGACCCCAGGGACTCCTGGCATTGCAAGTGTTTGGTAAATATTGGCTGAATAAGTGAATGAGCCCTGAAGTGATTTCCAACTTGTGGACACTGTTCCAGTTTCTCTGAAAAAAGTAGAAAATTTGGCAACACTGGGCCTATATTCTCATGGGACTACTCCTGCATGGGGCTCAGTAGCAACTCCCCCATTTATGAGGTAGTTAATGTAGTTTAGTTTAATTAGGGATCATTAGCCTAATGCAATGCCTGGCACAAACTAGGTACTATAATAAGTGAGTGGGCATGTTGGGTGTTGACTGTGTTTCTCTGTTCATTAGCACTTTTTCGAAACAAAAACAAAAGAAGTGAAAAGACTAACAAATCTAGCTGTGTCATGACAGCTCAGGAAGGCTTTGGCTGAATAAAATCTAGGATAAAAACAGCCTCCCTAACCAAAAGACTCTTTCAAACACATTTTTTCTGGCCCCAGCCTTGGATATCATTGTGCATCACCAAAGATCAAAAGTGGATAGAAGTGGGGGAGGGTGGAATGGATAGACGTGGAAAGAAGAGAGAAAGTGTCCCTTCCTAAGTAAGTACGTGCATGGGGTGAAGTCTCTCATCCCTTCCCCGGGGTGCGTCTCAGCAGGACGTGCTTGGAATCCAAGGCCAAAATTCTCTTCACTGGAGACAAAGTCACAATGCACAGGATAACACCGATTTACCTAACCACAGCACGGGGTTAAAGCTCTGAACGAATTGTTGCAGGAGTTTCCAGCACAGGAGTTCTCCATGGGCTGTAGTTTGGGGAAGTCCCTACCGACCTCACTCAACCTCCCTGGTAGCCTGAGCTAAGTGAGCTCCCTGTGCCAACCTCTTCTGTCCCCGGGGAGTGAGGGCTTTGCCCCTGAGCCTCAGTCTACACTCTTTGCCTCTGGGCTGAAATCAGCAGCGGTTGCCAATCCAGCTGGCCTGGACAGAACCCCCATACCTGGACACCCCTGGATTGGGGCTTTTTCCAGCTCAGGCAACGTGCTCTGCTTTCCCCATTGTGCTCTCATTCTATCTCTGAGCCTACGTGTTCTCCTTAGTGGTAAACCCTAAATACTTTCTTATTCTTCTCTCCTATTAGCCCTTTGTTCCTCCTCTCTCTTCCACCTTCATCTGTCACTCATGCTCAGGAATATTCCACTCATCGCTAGAAGGAGACAGACTCTTTTCACACTATGTACATTAATAGGGTCTCGTTGCCCACCCCCTCCCCCACCCCAGACCTGACTAAACGGCCAGACCTGTGATTTCTATGGAGATTCTTTTGGTGTCTTTCTTTCATCATATTCATCTGTGGAGGACGAGAGGCTAAAATAAGGTGGAAAACCCCTCAGTGGACTTCAGTAATCCATATTGTTCCCCTTCCCCAAATCATGAGAAGTCAGGGTGGTCCATGCTCCATCATTAGCAACCCTGTGGTCCAGCAAGAGAGCCTGGTTTCCACAGCCCCCCTCCCTCATAATTAACTTTCTCCTCTGCTGACCTCTACCACACCTCATCCCCTTCACACCCACAGGAACAGGAGCCAGTAAACTGGATTTCAGCCCAGGGATCTTACCATCTCCACACATCTGGGTTCTGTCTGGGGATAGTTAGTGAGTTCCTTGGTTGTTGGCAGGAAGAGTTTTGTTTTCATTCACAACTTTTCAGAGAAATTCTGTGGAGAGTTCAGCTTGATTCAGAACCTTCTCCAGGGGTCTCTTCTGATCATTCCCTCTGGACAGGAAAGAGGAAATCCAACAAAGTGTTTAAGAAAGCGAAGCCCAGTGTCTGACTGGCCAAGCTGTAAGAGACTCAGTACACAGGAATGGCCAGAATCCCCTTCAACCTCCCCAAAGCGGCAGAGGGTATGTACGTAGTGAGGCAGAGGGGCAACTCATTCTGACATTCCATGGCTCCCTTGGAATTGTTCACAGGGAGCACATCAAACAGAAACACTTGCTGCCTGGCACTGCCCTTCCCTCAGACGATCCTATTTCTCACAGCAGGCTCATGTCCCTCTCACGTTCCTGGGCCCCTCCTTCCCTCTGTGGTCTTGACTCTTCAGACATTAGAAGGCCTTTCAATGCTATGGGCTCTGTTCTCTCTGCAGACACAGGGGTATACACACAGCACGGATTTCAGAAACACATATGCACACATGCATGCCCACACACACAGAGCAAAGATTTACTGCTCTGGAAATGTTGCCTCTTTTACAGATTTATTCTTTGAAAAGTGAGAGATTCCTCTCCTGGGATGGACCTAAAGGGGGTTGGTAGGGGGAGAGAGAAAGGCCTGCATATTCAGACAGCCCACCCAGGCTCCAGGCAGCTGGCTAAGGGTGGGTGGGGGTGACTAGGGAAAGAGGGAGGAGCAAACATAAATCACAAAGATTGGTGGGTTGGAAATGCCACTTGTCCTTTGAGAGAGAGGTAAGGCTTTAGAGCCATTGCAAAGATTGAGATGCTTCAGGGCTTTATAACAACATCTGGTCCGTCTGGATAAGAGCCGAGGTAGGAAAACTCGTTTCCAGAAGCAGAAGCTACAGAGCAGTGAATTTCAAGGTAGAGACAACAGCTTATTTAGATAGCTAGGGAGCTTGTGCAAACTACATATGCCCATCTCTGAGATTCCAAGACGCATATCAGAACCTCTGGAGTCGGCTTGCATAGTTTTGCATTCCATTAAGTTAGCAGAGCCTTCCTGATACAAATTTTAGCTCTACAGTCCAGCAGCTCCACCAAGACATGAAGGATGGCAGCCAGCTCTGCAACATGGGATGTCAGGTTGGCAGGGAACTCCAGCTGCCCGAGCAGGCAGACAAAGGAGGAGGAGCCCAAAGATCTCTGTAGACACCTGGGAAAGAGGACACTATTTTGGTATTCCCCGCGGAGCTCTAAGTCTGCTTGCTACTTATAACCGTAGCCTCTAATGTTGTCCAAAAAGCAAATGCAATGAGGGATACCATCTCTAGGAGGTTAGTGTGGGGCCCAAGGGCAACATGGTTCTGCTGCCCTTTCTCCATCAGACGCCCTCCCCACCACCAACCCCCTCTCTCCCCGCCCCGTGGAAGAAGGCCAAGTTCAGTGCTGGGCGCCACTGGGTGGGAAGGAAGACGATGGGTTGGAATTCATGCAGAGGACAGTAGTGAGCACACGGCAGGTACTGGAGAGCTGTCACGTGAGCCAATGGAAAAGAAGTTCATTAACAAGGAAAGCAGAAGGCTAAGGGAGAAGCATGACAACCTTCAGAGCTCTGAAAGACCATGCCAGGAAAAGAAGAGGCTGTTCTGTGTCACTGTAAGAGGGACCATGAGAGGAGAGAAAGGAAGGGCACTGCAAGAAGCATCACACCGCCATCATTCTTCAGTCCTTCCCACAGCCCTGGCAGGTGAGGGTTATCATACTCATTTGCCAGGCAGGCAAACGGAGGCTTAAATATAATTTACCCAAGGTGGTCAGTTTCCAAAGAATGAGAATTAGATTCCCATCTACATCTATGTGACTCCCAGCCCTGTTCTTTCCCTGAGTCCATAAAGGAAAACTTGCCCTGGAAGGAAAAATCAGAGGGAGAAGACAGTGAGTTGATAGAAGAAAGAATTGTGATAGATGTGACCAGTGTCTCCCCCAGTGCCCACCACACATCTGAACCCCTAACTGGCTAATAGACATGGAGGGAGAGCAAGCCGGGCGCCTTGCTTCCCTCCAGGATGAACTCTGTGTGTGCATTGTGCTGCAGAACCTCCTGGGGGACCAGACTAAATCTAGTGGCCAGGAGGGACCCCATTATTGCCTAACACCTCCCTGCCCCATCCACTCTCCTGAATATACAACCCCACTCACTACAGCATCCCCGTCTTGGGCTCTGCTTCTGGAGAAACTCTGTGGTGCCTTACATCACTGGCTCCTTAGATCCCACCATCCCAGTACCCAAAGGGTGTGGGTCTGCCATGACAAATGAGAAGGATAAGAGATGGGGCAGCTGGGCGACACAGTTGGTTAAGGGTCTGACTTTTGATTTCAGCTCAGGTCATGATCTTGGGGTCATGGGATCGAGTCCAAATCAGGCTCCATGCTGAGTGTGGCATCTGCTTGAAATTCTCTCTCTCCCTTTCTCTCTGCCTCTTCCCCCACTTCTCTCTCCCTCTCCCCCCAACCACGGCAAAAAAAAAGGATAGAAGATGGATGACAAGGGGGAAGGAGGTAAAGGGGAAACTCGGGCCCCTGTGCTCTTGTTACCCTACAGAGATGCAATCTCAGACACTCCCCTGCAAGCAGTGTGACAGAAAGAGCCACCACCTACATCTTAGACTCGTGGCCTGGGGTGACAGATGATTACAGCACAACTTTATTTTCAGATAGAGTTTCTACTTAGCATTCAGAGAAAGTTCCAACCCCAGGGTCAAACCAGAGAAAAATAAAGGGAAGAAACAAAATTAAGTAGCACCATTCTTCATGAATATAAATACCAGAAAGAAACTGTTCTTCCTTCCCTTTCTTCTCCCCCATGCTCATCAACAGAATTTGCTACTGAGCCAAATTCTGTGGTTGTGGTTGTCTGCCGTCTGAATGTGGAATGGGGAACGCAGGCATGCCTTTCCAACCCCCTTCCGGGAAGGACTTCCTGCCTTAGCCTTCAACTGTTAGCCAGCAGGGATCACCTCAGCTGCCAAGGGCCAGCTCACCTAGGGTCACACTCTTGTCCATGTGGTCCACAGCCTGTGACTGAGCCACACAGGAGTATTAAGGCCTGGCCATCTCAACCCAGTTTGGGACAGCCCTTGTCTTCTCTACCTCTTGGTGTTCATCCCCCCATGAAATCCCCTCTCTTCAAGTGTGGGCTAGAGCTCGTGACTTGCTCCTAACAAAGAGAATATGGTAGAGGCGCCTGGGTGGCTCAGTCTGTTAAGTGCCTGCCTTCTGCTCAGGACATGATCCCAGGGTCCTGAGATCAGGCCCAGTGCTGGGCTCCCTGCTCAACAGGGAGTCTGCTTCTCCCTCTCCCTCTGACCCTCCTTCCTGCTCACGCTCTCAGTAGTACGCTTTCTCTCTCTCTCTCTCTCTCATAAATGAAGAATCTTTTTAAAAAAGAGAATATGGCAAGGTGATGGAATGCCACTTTTGTGACAAACTTATAAAAAGCTTGGACTCTCATTTTTCTAGCTAATTTGCTTGTTCTCTCTCTTGCTAGAACTCTCTTTCCTTTTGGCCTGTTCACTCCATTGTGAGATGCTTTGTGCATCAACCCACATAGCAAGGAACAGAGTGGGGCCTCTACCTATAGTTTGTGATGAACTAAGGCTTTTACCTCAGAGCCCATGAGGAACTGAATCCCTCCAACAACCACATGAGTGGGCTTGGAAGCAGACGCTGCCCAGCCGAGCTTGCAGATGAGACCACAGCCCCAGCTGACACCTTGTTTGTAGTCATGTCAGAGTCCCTGAGGCAGCTGACCCAGCTAAGCCACGTCCAGATTCCTGGCCCACAGAGGCTGTGAGGTAAGTTTTGAAGTCAATGCTATTTAGCAATAAATAATGAGTACAACCCTGAGGAGACATGCTAACTCCAGAGCTTCCCAGAGAGCCAGCTAAGGTTGTTGGACCTTCATTTTGGTAAGACCTCTCCTTCTAACCATCTTCCTTTAACCTCTCCCCTCCCTTCCATGGCCATTGATGCCAACAGCATTCCTTAAAAAGCAGCCTGTATGTTAAACTCCACCTCTGACTCTGCTTCCTGGAGACCCCAGTGTGTGGCAGGGTTCATCCAATAAGCACCTTCTAGAATAACTGCAGCCTCCAAATGTAATTCTGACTTAGTGATATTTAGTAATTTCCCTAAAGAATATATAATTCAACTCAACACCTATTTATCAAGTACAAAAGTGAACAAGGCAGACAGAAGTGGTCACTGCCTCAGGGGCTAATCACCTGCTGGGGAAGACTGTCATTAAAGGAGTAATTAATGGACTATAACCACAAGCATGCAGATTCCTAAGGGAGGAGAATCAAGAGTTAGCATCTCTTCTTTCCTGGTCTCCTATTATTTCCCCTCCCTACAACAGGAGAGCTGGAAAGGGCACCCATCATTCTACATCGCCCCAGAGGCTCTTCTCATCCAGTGCACACCTGGGAAGCTCACATCGTCCCAGGACAAAGCTGGGACTTCAACCACTGACCCAGAGTAAACCAGTGGTGAGAGAAGAACTGAATCCTGCCAACAACCTTGTTTGCTGTACATCTGTGGGAACCCTCCAGAATGTTAAAGATGACCCTAGGGGTGAGAAGTATCCAAAGTGACCTGTATCCAATGGCTCTTCTGAGCCCCAGGGGCCATCTAACCAAAGTTTAGCATGTCCTTGTCCAGAAAGGATACAAGAGAGAAAAGAATGTTAAGTAATGTTTCAACCAAAACACCAAAACATAATCCCCTACTCTGATCCTAATCAAAACCCTTACCATTTGAGGAACTGTGTTTTGTTCACTATCTTCTTCATAAGATTTAACATTACATGAATTATAATACACATTTTTTCAGTTTTTTAATTTTATGTAACCTCTTAAAATGTAAGTTTCTTGTTTTGTGAGATCAAGAGTCACTTATGGTTTGTCTCCCTCCCAATCCCATCTTGTTTCATTTATTCTTCTCCTACCCACTTAAGCCCCCATGTTGCATCACCACTTCCTCATATCAGGGAGATCATATGATAGTTGTCTTTCTCTGCTTGACTTATTTCGCTAAGCATGATTGGGAGGGAGACAAACCATAAGTGACTCTTAATTTCACAAAACAAACTGAGGGTTGCTGGGGAGAGGGGGTTTGGGAGAAGGGGGTGGGATTATGGACATTGGGGAGGGTATGTGCTTTGGTGAGTGCTGTGAAGTGTGTAAACCTGGTGATTCACAGACCTGTACCCCTGGGGATAAAAATATATGTTTATAAAAAATAAAAAATTATAAAAAAATAATAAAGCTACAGTTTTCAACCATTAAAAAAAAAAATGTAAGTTTCTTGAGGGCAAGAAATTTGTGCATCCATCGCAATGCTTTCTGTGGCTAGAATAATCCTAGCTCACAGGAGACATTCAATGGGTATTAGTTGAAGGAATGAGTGAGTGAATGAATAAATGAAATGAATGTGTGAATTAATTTAGTGCCAATCCTCACATCCTCAGATCTTGCTCCACTTTAACAATATAGAAGCTCCCGAGATGTGGGGAAGGTAGTACTTCTATGACCTCCATTTTATAGATGAGGAAACTGATAAACAAAAAGTGAAGAATTTCCCCCCAAAGTCACACAACCAGAAACCCACTAAGCCACAATTTTAGTTCAAGTCCTTTTTCATTGCCCTACCCTGCAGAGCTTGTTACACAAAGAGTATAATTCATTTATTTCCACAAATACTTCTTGAGCCGCCAAGATGTGTCCAAACTGTAGGCTCTTCTAGAACAGGAGGCATGTCTGCCTTTACTCAGCATTGATCCCTATACCTGGAATCAGTCCTGGCATAAAGTCACTGCTCAGTAAATATTTGTTGGGTGATGAAAAAAAAAAAAAAAAAAACCAACGCTGCTAGGTGCTTGGACTTACAGAACGTGGTCATTTTCCTCATAATACTTAGAGTGTAGCGGGACCACAGTTTCATAGAAACACACCAGAAATGATGATCATGGGAAACATCACTGAGCATAAACTTTGTACAAGTTGCATGTCTAAGCACTTTTCCTGGATTGATTTACTGAATCCTTTCAAAACCTCTTTGACATTGGTGCTACCATTATCCTTATTTTATAGATGAATAAATGGTAGCCTAGAGAGATTAAGTAACTTGCTGAAGATCACAATGCTAGTTAGTGGCAGAGCCAGGATTTGAATGCAATCAGTGGGACTCCAGAGCTTGTGCTCTAACCACTGGACACCACACTGCCTTCATATGTAAATGAAGACCCTAACAGACTTGAGTACCTGCATGCTGAGAACCGCTACTGGCACTGACGGCTTCAACTGGGAGAAGAGTGGAATGATACTCGTATGAGTCAGCTGGGGCCACCATCACAAAATACCACAGACTAGGGAGCTTACACAACAGAAATTTATTTCCTCACAGTGTTGGAGACTGAAAATCCAAGATCAAAGTCTCAGCAAATTTGGTTTCTCCTGAGGCCTCCCTCCTTGTCTACGGACAGCTGCCTTCTGACTATGTCTTCTCACAGCCATTTCTCATAGCCTTTGCACCAGGCACACACACCCATGGTGTCCATTCCTCTTTTTATAAGGACGCCAGTCAAACTGGATTAGGGCCCCATCTTTATGACCTCATTAACCTTATTATCTCTTTTAAAGCCCTGTCTCCAAACACAGTCACATTGGGAGTTGGGGATTCAACATGTGACTTTGGCAGTTTGCAGCGGAGGCTGGACAATTCAGTCCATGACGACTCTGTTTGAAACACAGCACCATTGAAGACACTCTCAATACCCACCTCACCTGTCCCTGGTAAGAGCTGCCAGAAGCCCTTGTGAGCCCAGGGTTAGACATGGGACAGGGCAGGGCCATGTCTCTGTCCTGATGTTATCTGTCCATCTCCTCCCCTTCTGCTGAGACCTTCCGGGGGTGGGGGGTGCTGGCTCCCTGAAACTGTGCCTTCTTGACCCATTTGTAGCCTACAAATAGAGACCATGTCTGCCCATAGCCATGAGTTTGTGAAGAATTATTAATATTCTGATGGGGCCAAGCAAGGGACATCTTAGCCCCCAGTAGCAGAGGTGGTCACTCAGAGCTTCCTACAGTGCCTTCAAGGAAGGACACATGCTCAGTTCGTAAGTCGAGATTTGGTTTCATGTTGATACTGAACCAATTCTTATGGGGCCTGAGAGACAATTCTCAGGAGGAAGAGCTTCTTAGGCTGGTTTTACCCAGAAGTCAGGGGGCGGTTGTGAACTACTTTGTCCATCTCCAGGCTCAGGTACAGAGGGGAGCCATTCGAGGAAATGGTCACTGGAAGGTTGTCCACCATGTCCTCCTGCCCTCCAGTGGGATGGCTCCTAAATAATTCCAAAGTGAGGTGCAACTTTTAGGGTTTGTAAAAACTTTCAGAAAAGGAGAGAGAAGAACATACAAACTGGATTTGGGTATCATAATCCACCCCTTCACCAGCAATGACATCAACTGGGAAGGACAGCGTGTCCACCTCCATGAACGACCCTCAAGAAAAGAGCGGCCACCACGAGGGCAAGCAGGCATTTGTCTCTAACCAATGTGGGGGGCGGGGAGTTGGGGGTAGGTATGGTGGGGAGAAGGGAAGCAGGGGGCTGTGCTGCATGAAAGTCAAGCTTAAACAGAAGGATGTTCACCCACACTCCCCATCCCCCTATGAAACAACTTTAACTAATTCTGACTGTAGGAGAACAAAGGGACAATGTGGATTAAAACTAACACCTCTGAAGAGCCAGCAAGGAGCCAGCCCTGCATACAGAGCACAGTGCCGTGTGCTCTGCATAGGATATCACAGCACTGACAAGTCCGCCAGCGCACTAGAGTAACAGCCACGTGTCTCACAGTGTCTTTGCCTCCGTAATCTCCAAAAATCAAATCCAATCTAAAAGTGAGGTGTTGAGAGGAGAGAGATCTTTAATGAGCGTGGAGAATGAATGGCAAAGCACTGTCTCTTTCTCAGCTGCATTGAAGAGAAGCCCATAATTAGCATGATGCACGACTGAAGGTTCATTTTTTAGGAGGTGCTTCCCATGCGCTGTGTTGGTTTCGGAGCCTGTATGACAGTGGAAATCTGATGGGGGGTGGAGCTCTGGCTAAAATATCTCTTTCAAATAACAGTACTGGTCAAAAGGACTAAGACCATCCCCCTTCCAAAGCTAGGCTTATGGATCTCTTTGTCACAGGCCAACTCTGTAAAAGCTCAAGCTTTCTGGTGAAATGAGCAATGAGCACTGTCTTTCTCATTGTTTTCCCAATAGGTAGAACTCACACAGGATCAGCACATTTCCTAAGGCCCCTTAGCCTTACCCAAGTCATCTGACTCCCAACCCTGTTCTTTGGTCCCAGCTCCACGTGGCCACTCAGAAAAGTAGGGCACAGTGTTGACACCTTACAGAAAATGCACCCATGTGGCCAGCCAGAGGATGGTACCCAGGGGGAAGTACCTCTTGCACATTCCCTGCACTCCTTCCCCATACTACCTCCACAGTGTGTGAAGAACTTCATTTCCACACACATACAACTCACACACACATTAAAGTCAGAGACATGGACAACAGAGCTGGGAAAATGGGAGTGTCTCCCCAACCTGGCCAACACCACATCCTGGGATTTCCTGCTCTCACAGCCCTCGCAAATAGAACCATAGTTACACACGCACAGATATGCACATGTGCACGCACACACAAACACACATGCACATAACTTCAACCATCAGTCCACCTTCCAAAGCCTCCTACTGAAGTCAGAACTGGCTCTCAGTGGTCCAGCTCAACTAGGCTCCACATACAAATCACACACAGATCAAGATCCAGGAAGGGAGTGCCACCCGCTCGCACCTCATCAACTACTTAGATCCAACTCTTGGATCCACTTAGATCCAACCCTGAGTGGGGAAGAGAAGCCCATGCCATAGTGACTCAGAATAGAACTTTGGGTCAGACACAGCTGGATTTACACCTCAGTTCTCCCACTATCAGAGATCGCCATCACACTGTCACCTCCAGGGACAACATTCACAGAGACTACAATGTGAATGCTGCTCCCAGAGTGGGGGCATGCCATAGCCCTAGCCACTAACCAGCAGTGAACCAATAGTGTTACTTGAGCAAGCACTTAACTTTCCTGATCCTCAGTCTCCTTTATTTATTTTGATGTCTAAGTCTCCAACTTGTTCTAAGGGTTCCATGAGATGATATTGTGTAATATGCTTAGCACAGAGTCTGATACATTGAAAGCAGTCAATAATTAGTAACAATTATTTTCTCTAAGGTCTGCTAATGGAGGATTGTGCCTACATAAGGACTCTCAGAGGTACTTGTTTTCAGGGCTTCATGCAAGGAAGTCTATGAGCCAAATGTCTCCCATCCCTATGTATGAGCCTTTATTGATTTTCCAATCTCAAACCCAGTTATTTTTACTGCCTAAGTCCTTCATGGAAAGGAGAAGAGTTGAGGAGGACAAAGCCACTATGGGGCAGCTGAAGTTTTAGTTAGAATAGTAAGAATCAAAGAGCCCATTCCTCTACACCATGACACCCCTGAGTCTCCTGACCCGTAGAGTCACACCACTTCATCCTTAGAATAGGTGGAGGGCCATCAGACTCTCATCCCGAATCTCCAGACAATGGATTTGGATATAGAATTAACAAAGAGTTAGATACAAAGGAAAATATTCTGTTACACTTTTACCATGTTATATATGCCGCACATTCTGCTGTATACTTTGTACAGTGGCCCCTGTCAACTGAGATTCTAGAAGAGAATTAATCTCTAATGCTGAAGGCAGACACCTTCACACAGGCATGCATACCCATCAATGAACTGACTTCTCTCCTATTCACTCATACTACTACCTAAAGATCCTTAAAAGAATTGAGAAAATCATCACTCCAATCATTATCTGTGTTCCTTGATTAGGAGGAAGAATCCATGAGCAGATAAGGCAGAGATCATTATTACATAATTACGGATGGAAAGCTGAGTTTAGAAAGTAAGAAAACCCATGGTGACAAGACAGGTGAGTGGCAAAGGCAGAACTCAGTCTACAAACTCCAAACCAAGTGCTCCCTTGTCATAACAGGTCGCAACAGGCCCAAGAAGTGTTTAAATCCCTCACTTGTAATCCTAAGTTACACAGCAGGATCTCAAAGACTTCCAGGGAGGATAGAACTGAAAGTTCATCTATTGCAATTTTTTCCTTTTGCAGATGAGAAAACTCATCTTACCAGCTACCATTATCACGTCCACTGCTCCCTAATGAGGTTGTTTCCACATTAATTGTCCATGTTAATATCACTGCTCATTGGACACAGTGGATTCTGCTGAATATAAAAGCTGCAGTGGTCACAGATGGGTTCACAAGTCCTGAGTTTTTAGTGGCGTACTTCTGTCCAGAGCCCTGACTGGCCACAAACCAGCAGTGTGACCTGAGGAAAGTCACTTCAAGTTTCCTCATTTGTATAATATGATGATTGGATGAGAGAATTTGACCGCCATTAAGATCTCTTCCAATTCTAATATCCTTTATCTGTCAGATAAGTGGTTTGAAGGGTCATTTACTCCAGCCACCCACGCTCTAGGCATAGAAGTAGCATCTGTTTAAACTCTTCTTTCCTAAGACTAGTCTCAATTCATCCTTCTGCATGTGTGCCATTCTGCAGATGGCTTTGGTGAAGGCACTTAATTAAATTCTGATTAAAGTCCAAGCAAAGTTAGCTCCCGCAGACAGACCGGTCCTTTAGACATTAAAGAAACAAGAGTTGCCCATTCTCCAGACCCAGCCCTGAAGTCTCCAAGCTTTGTGCCAAAGGGAGTGATGTCTACACTCATATGTCTACACTCACATCAGCCCTCTTCCTTAGACATCTGAGATTTATTGCTCTAACCTGAGGCAGCCACCTGCTTCTACGTCCCTCCATCCCCTGGAAAGAGTATCTCAGTCTTACAGGGCCAAAGACTTTCTGATGGATGCAATTCCTCTACAAAAGAAAGACTGCCAGACATCCAGAGGGGGGGCCCAAAGATAAGAATGGGAAGTCAACGTTTGGACTCAAATATATAAAGGATGATCTAAGGAGATGACAGCAGTAAGTAGCACGTTGGACAAGGCAAAATGCAATAGATATTAGAAACACAGAACTGCTCTTTCAGCTAAGGTTTTTGCTTAGAATTTTTAATTGAGGAAGTAAAAAATGCAAAAGGCAAAAAAATAAAAAACTACCTAACACCCATAGCTTCTTTACTCAATTAAAAATTAGCGTCTTGTTATATGACTCCCCAAATGGTAAAAAGTAAAAAAACAGAGTAAAAGATGAAGTGCCATTTATGGTCTGATTTTTTTTAATTTTTTATTTTTTTATAAACATATAATATATTTTTATCCCCAGGGGTACAGGTCTGTGAATCACCAGGTTTACACACTTCACAGCACTCATCATAGCACATACCCTCCCCAATGTCCATAATCCCACCCCCCTCCCCTGACCCCCCCTTCCCCCAGCAACCCTCAGTTTGTTTTGTGAGATTAAGAGTCACCCATCTTGTTTCATTTATTCTTCTCCTACCCCCTTAACCCTCCATGTTGCATCTCAACATGAAGTGCCATTTAGAGGCTACCCTTGGGCCCTCCTCTTGATCAAGACTTCCCTGTACATTCAGACAAATGCACACACACACATACACACACACACAGACACACCCAGGCATGCACATGCGAGCCTGCTTCATCACAAGACCATCCTCAGGCATGCACATGCGAGCCTGCTTCATCACAAGCCCATCCTCATGTAGGGTCTAATCTTCCCACCTATTCAGTCTTTGTATACATATTATATTTAGACAGAGTTACTTAAAGGAGCTTGAAATGCAAGGACAATGTCTAATAACTAATTACAACCTCTGAGTTTTAAATTACCTGCGATGTCTCACAAAGATTTTTGCACTTAGGATGCCTTTTGCTTTTTCTAAGCATAGTGGTTTCCATCATACCAATTATGTTTACATTTTCAAATTTAAATATAAATTTACATATATATGATATAATATGCATGTATATGCCATTAATGAAAAGGCACTTTTAATCAGCAGTCCACTCACAAATGCCTGCGTTATGTCTCTTACAGCTCTTTGGGTCCCTGTGTCTACCACTCAAATCCAAATGGGCAAGGCTCCAACATGCCTACTTAAAAATACTTAGTGCTTGTCTAGCAGAAAAAAGTTATAGGAGGAGAGGTTTACAAGGCATCTGGTTTGAATCAGAGAACTCATGTATATAATCTTGTTTGTCTTGTGACATTTCCTTAACATAAGAGAAAGTAGTCAGTCCCATTTTATTGAAGGGGTCTCTAAAACATTGGAGGTCCAATGCCACTATTTTCATAAGTAGAGGAAGGCCAGAGAGGCACCAGGTCCAAGACTTTAAGGAATACGGTCTGCTTCTGACTCTCATCACCAGCCAGCCTCACTTCAAAGGGAAACAATCACACAGATTAATGCAACACTGTCCCTTCACGGCTCTCTTCTGAGAACTGCTTCCAAAGAGTGGTGTCTACACTGATGTCTCCACTCCAGACTTCTGAGAACTGCTTCCAACTCAGCTCTTACAGCTGAGTCATAAAGGACAGAGAAAGTGTCCAGTGCTGGGGAGGGTGGTAAGAAGTCAACTTTCAGATTTGGACCATGTGACTTCATAGGTCAGATAAGGGCAGCACCAGGAAGCTGGGGAGTGAGCAGCAGGTTCCAGCCATACATCTGAGAGGCAGGACCTTGACTTCCAAAGGACGTTCCATGGAACATCAGAGAGCCACCCCCTCTGTTTCACCAGGGACCTGTGGGAATAGGAAGAACAGGGAATGCTCCAGAGGCCCAACCACACTCAACCAAAGTGATTCCACCATTATCAGAGCTTCCAGAAAACAGTTTTGTTTGAGATCCTTTCAGCTCAATCATGTGCCCCAATCCATCACCAGTGACTGCCTGAGGACTGTGTTGATAGAGAGAGACCACTCTCAGGCTCTGCAAGAAAGAATTCTGTGATTGGTTAGCAATGGCAGCCACTGGCACAGAATTTTGGTAACTCTAAGGCTATATGTGGATACAAAATTTCTCTGGATTTAGTTATTGTTATAGTTATTGATCAACAATGGATCAAAATAACATGAATATATTAACATCTTTGCTAAATAATTATTAAACACTATTGTAATTATTTTAATTTCTTTCTTAATTAGAATGGTAAGACCAGATTTTTTAAATTAGTTCTTCTATCTTTTTTTAAGATTTTTATTTATTTATTTGACAGAGAGAGAACACAAGCAGGGAGAGTGGCAGCGAAGGGAGAGGGAGAAGCAGGCTTTCTGCTAAGCAGTGAGCCTGATGTTGGGCTGGATCCCACAACCCCGGGATCATAACCTAAGCGTCACTCATGACTCTTAACGGACTAAGCCGCCCAAGCACCTCAGTTCTTTTATCTTTGGATAAAAATTACTTATTGCTAGCTAGATTGAGACAGAGGTTAGGATTTGTTAAGGAACTCGTGAAAGACTCACAAGAGGCAAATGAGACTCCTGGATGTTCTTTCAATGAAAAGCTGGGTGTTGACTAGAAGGACTACACATCCCTCGTCCCCAGGAAGTTTACCCAGTTCTGTAGGAGTATAGAACCTTGGTTGTGTTTGACAGTTTATTTTAAAATTCTGCAAATTGTAGCAAATTGAAAGTAATAAAAATGATTCTTGTCTAAGGAATGTAAACAAATTTTGTCCAAGAAGTGTACATATTTCTGCTCTTTAGGAAACATAACTCCAGGGGCTCCTGGCTGGCTCAGTTGGTGGAGCATACAACTCTTGATCTCGGAGTTTTGGGGTCAAGCCTCATGTTGGGTGTAGAGATTGCTTAAAAATAAAATCTTTTGAAGAAAAAAAAATATAATAGAAAAATAAAACATAATCCCAAACATTAGCTTTCATTGCCCTATAGATAACAATCAGTCCTGTACCTATTAACAAATTCATTTTAGCATTTATGATAGTCTATATATACATGTGCCCATAGGTTTTTTTTTTCCTTTTAGAAAATTATCCTGTAAAACTCAGTTGTATCCCTGAGACAAAAGCACTAGGAAACTTTGTTCACGCGTACATGATGATGGGAAGGGAAGGAGTTTTGCAACAGCACTGTCCCTCTATTCTTTGACATTCGAAGTTATACGTCAAAATGCATACAATGATCTATAATAAAAACTTATTTCAATCATCTTAGAGCTGAAACCTCAATGTAGTCTTCCTTCAATTTGGGGAACAAAGATTGGAAACCACCTGACCTGTACAAGTTTCCACTACCCAGCCATAACAGTCATTCACATTTTCAGAAGCATGATTCTGACATCCCTGGAGCCCTGAACATTTTTATACCCTGGGACGATGTACCATGGTTAAGACTCAAAATGGCTGAGAGGTATTCATTGCTTTTGTAAAGTGTGAGCAGTGTTATTGTAAATAGGGTGGTAAGTGAAAAAATTTTGGGAGAGAATATGTTTATGAGTAGAGGATGTGGATATTGATACCCTTATAAGTTCTCTGAAAAGTCTGTGTGAACCTCCATGAACATAGGTTCAGTGTGAAACAAGTCCTTTAAGTCACACGAGAGAAAAGCCACCCCATGCAGAAGCAGCTGAAATGAATAGAACCAGCTGAAGTTTTCCCAAGACTTTAGCTGTGCTTCCCAATTCCCAGCCTTCGACTCCTTTCCTGCAACTGCTATTTTGCTTCTGGGATATGCAGTGACTCCATCTTTGATGAACCAATTCCCTGAACTCACTCTGACCTTTCTTGTTTGCTTTTCTGCACAATCTCCCATTATGCTAGGGAGCATTTACAAAATGCTCCTTGAGCTCTGCCCCCCTCCCAAAGCTTTTAGAGGTAAAAGCCTGTGGGAATAGAGTTCAAAGCCCAGAACATGTCACAGAAATGCACAAATTTGTTAAGTCTCCTGCTTCGGTTTAAAAATTTCATTGGAAGTTTGCATTCTATTTTACAATTTAACAGCATTCATCTTAGTTTTCCAAGATACTTTAAATCATTTGTCACTGAACAGAAGATGTGTCAGGATCATCTTGTGACTGCCTGGTATTTCACAGAAAGTTCTGTTTCAGAAGTATATCATTAAGCTGTTTCAAACTGTGACATAACACCTTATCTGGCCAGCCTCAGCAGATGGGCCTTAAGAGAACGAAGCACACATTAGGTAAGTTTTGAAGGTTGTAGTAAACAGCATGTAATCAAGGAAGAGACACAGCTAATGCTTTTACTCGGACTTCTAAGCAGCAAGACCCAAAAACTCGCCTCCTCTGAGATGCCATCTTCGCTTAGGGGGCCCTCTGAGTCAGCAGTGTTCAAGCAAGAATATCCCGTTAGGAAGTGGTAAGAGAAACCCTGACTCTTCTTCATCAAAAAGGACAATGTAAACCTCTCCTTTTTATCCTGTGCAGAGCTAGAACCATATGTTCACTGTTTTCATGGTTTCAGAGGGAGAAATAAAAAACAGCCTGTTACTTTCATACCTCGTTTGCATAATGGGCAGGAAAGAACACATAGCCCGGAGGACAATGGGAATCCTCTTCAGGCCTTTGGGACAACACAATCTGCAACATCTCTGAAGTCCCAGCAGAGAGGCAGACGTGATTCCCACAGGTCATGCTCAGCAAACACCAAGAGCTTAGCTTGCTTTGTTGAAAAGAATTGTTGTTTCTCATCAGCCTTTCAATCATGAAGAATCTAAATGATAATTTACTATGGCGAGATGGACTGATCACTTTTCAAAAGTCCCCTAATCATTGGCTCAAGGTGCTGTATCAGGACAACTGGTGGAGCTGCATAGACACAGAAGGCTATACTGCTGCGCTCAAGGAGTCGGCTTCCTAATGCACACAAGATAGTTTAACACCCGAGTTAAATATGTACTTGGTGCATGCAAGATCAGTCCATCACTACTTATTTACTATTCATCTACTTTGTATCAAGCATCATGCTAGATAGTATGAAAGACACAAAGAAGCAAAGGATTTGTGCTCTGCCTTGAAAATATTCACAAACTGGTTGTGTAAATGGAATTGTTATGACTTCATTAAATTAACATTTGTTAAGTAAAGCGCTGGGTGCCAGATGGTAAGCTGCGATCAACCACAGACTACAAGAGAAACTGAAATAGAGAAATTTATTACTCACAAGTCCTGGAGAAAGTACACAGCTGCTTTGAGGGACCACCCAGAGAGAGAGGGGCAGACCTCGGGCACATGCTTTATCAGGCTCCATGGTTAGAGAGTTTTGGGTTTTCTAGCCTAAGGCTAGATTGGTCTATTCAAATTCAGAAGAGTGGAATTTTGGTAAGCCCCAAGGGGGTCTTGTCTAACAGACACACAAGGGGAAGGTCGTGGGAGATGGAGACACTGTTGACTGCAAGGACCGTTGGGGAGTCATGTTGGGAACTTACATTTGCTTATGATGCTGTGGCTGCTATCTAGGGCATGGATGAGGGGGCTGGTGTCCGTTTCAGGTCCCTGCAGGCCACTTGGCCAAACAGAATGGATGCCAAGAGAGCAATACCTTGGAGCAGCTTAGCGAACTTCTTATCAGGGACACAACCTTATAAGACCATCATTGGGCAGACAATAAAGAGTTAAAATGTTCCACAGGTAGAACAGGTGCTCAGAAAAAGGAGGAGTTGGTGAGGTCTGGAACAGTCTTAAAAGTTTTATGGAAAAAGAGACATTTAGCCAAGCGAAAAGTGTAAATCGTATGTCGATATATCTGAGAGCAGACAAGACACCCCCTTTAAAGTGCGTGGTCTGGGCGGGACTCAGGAAACAACAGCCATGATAGGAATAGGGGCGAGAGGGAACATCCAAGATGAGGCCTGATTGGCTTGGACCATTCACATCAGGGAGTAGTGGGAAGCATTGCCAGATTACGGAAGGTCAGGTGGAGAAGTTTGGCTTGACATTGTACTCCAAAAGAAGTTAAATTCGTTCTTGAGTAAGGAAAAGACATAGAAAAGCAATATTTTAGAAAGATTACCTTGAAGTGTATGCTTTAATCTAACTGGATATCCATTTTATGTATCTTGAATCCTGATCTGGGGAAAACGCTGGAAGAGGTAGGCCCTTTACTCAGTTTGCAATGTTGGCCGCAATGCTGCATGTGTGGTGATTAGCGTTCATTCACTATCGCATTCGATGATCATGGAGCACCTGCTACGTTCAAGGCGCCGGGGGGAGCACTGTAAGTGCAGATACAATCAATGAAACACTGTTCTTGACCTCGAGTCTGCAAACTTCTCACCTTGTCTCTGCTAGGTTGGATTACGGGCCACAATTCATTTCTCTGGAGGAAAAGTAGCATCCACATCTTTGTCTCGATCTCAGAGGAGGGTTTATTTCCTGACCCCAATGACTTTGACCCTGGTCTTGTGACTTCCTGGGCAGTGGTATGTTAGTAAGCATGACACAAGCAAGAGTGGAAGGGTGCTTGTGTGGTTGGATGAGCCCTTGGGAGCTTCTGCCATCACTAGGAGAAGAACTTCCCCCCAAGAGCTCCTTCCCCTTCAGCCTGGGTCCCAGAATGATATAAAGGATGTATAAAGCCGCCCAGCCAGTCCACAAACCTGAAGACTGGAGGCTTCACCTGACCAGTAAATATGCAATAAATGCCTATTGTTACATGCCAGTAAGATTTTTGTGTTTGCTGTACTGGAATAGGTGACGGATAGACTCACCCTCAAGACCCTCCCTAATCAAGTCCCAGGCTCCACTTCTCTAGACGTATCTTAGAGGAGAGTTGACTAGTCACTGTGCCCTCCACTGATCCTGATTTCCCAACTTATACCTTTGATTCAAATCTCGCTACCAGTAACATTCTCTCTTCCTATCTCTGCCCATCCTTTTAAGTGCCATCTCATGTGCCATCTTCCTCTTTAAAGCTTTTCCTAATCCTAACAATATAGATATGGACCACCCGAAATTTGCTTCTCACTGTCTCCCCACCCACAGCCATACTTGCTTGCCTTAATTCTTGACCAGAGTGACCCTAGTGACAGCTTATGTTGTTCCTACCACCACAAAGCCCAAGCCACCATTGCTCTCACCACAGACCAAGAGGCATCCATGGGTATGGTATGAACAGACCATGGAAGGCTAGATAACAACCTAAAATCATGAGGGGGTTGGTGTCCTTGGAGCAGATTTTGACTAATGTCAGAACGATGAGAGGCAAAAGCAAGCCAATAAATTTACCCTCTTCCTTCTCAATGATGGGCAGACAACTGTTCTTTGCATTCTCTCTGGAGATGGTCCACATGACTGAACAACCACCTGGTTTCCTGAAAAGCTGTCATCAGCTTGGCCAGGCACCATCTTGCATTCACTCTCCCTTCTTGACTCACTTCTTTTGCCTCACCATTGCTTTCTTGGGATTGTACCCTCCATGAAGTATTACTATGTAAGATTTGGGAGGGGGCACTTTTTTCATGGGAATTCAGCTGAAATAATAAATGACCTTCTTCCTTTGACCCCAAGTGGTATTTGTAACACCTCTCATTTATGGTATTTATTTCATTCTGCTTCGTATTAAAGGTATTTTTGATAGACCCGTCCACACCAACTGCTATGTACTTTATATATAGTAGACACTCAATAAATACTTTACTTAAGTGAAACTGAATCTCTCTCATT
Organism: Mustela nigripes; assembly: GCF_022355385.1. Lineage (NCBI taxonomy): Eukaryota > Metazoa > Chordata > Mammalia > Carnivora > Mustelidae > Mustela > Mustela nigripes. Next base: position 57,552,496 of record NC_081566.1, read on the forward strand.
GGATTCACGCCAACAAGCAAAACATTCCAATGATCAAAATAGATTTGTCCCATTGGCACTATGAAATAAATTACCTCCAAAACTCTACTCCAAGTTCTACTTTCCCCACAAACATCGATACAAAAACAGCTTTTTGTTCCATTGTACTCACTACAAATCAAAATATGAATATTTTCATCAAATCCATGGGGATGCAGAAAGGCAGAGAAAAAAAGGTGGCTAATTGTGGATCCAGAAGGGCAGATAATATTTCTAAAACCTTAAAGGAAGAGCAGTTACCACTCTCTTGCCACCATCATGACAACTTACTCCTGTCCAGGAAGAAGACTTCTAGGCCTTTCCAAAGACATCATGTTCCCATAAATCAGTGGCATCAACTGAATCTGCTTAGACGCATAACCTATTTCTATGATGATAACACAAGAAAAATATTGCAAAACTCAATGCATTATTTTTTTAAGATGTATTTATTTATTTGAGAGAGAGAGACAGAAATAATGAAAATAAGCACGAGCAGGGAGAAGAGAGAGAATTGGGCTCCCCACAGAGCAGAGAGCACAATGTGGGACTCAATTTCAGGGCCCTGGAATCATGACCTGAGCTGAAGGCAGACACTTAATGGACTGAGCCAACCCAATGCATTATTGATGCACCTTGTCACAAATGCCAATTCAGTAATTACATTCTTTCTTGTTAAAAATATGGGAAAGTGGGGCATCTGGTTGGCTCAGTACATACAAATGCCTAACCGACACATGAAAAATGGGCATCATTAGCCATCAGGGAGATTCAAATCAAAACCACATTGAGATACCACCTTGCACTAGTTAGAATGACCAAAATCAACAAGACAGGAAACAATGTGTGTTGGAGAGGATGTGGAGAAAGGGGAACCCTCTTACACTGTTGGTGGGAATGCAAGTTGGTGAAGCCACTTTGGAAAACAGTGTGGAGATTCCTTAAGAAATTAAAAATAGAGCTTCCCTATGACCCTGCAATTGCACTTCTGGGTATTTACCCCAAAGATACAGATGTGGTGAAAAGAAGGGCCATCTGTACCCCCAATGTTCATAATAGCAATGGTCACAGTTGCCAAACTGTGGAAAGAGCCTAGATGACCTTCAAAAGACGAATGGATAAAGAAGATATGGTCCATATATACAATGGAGTATTATGCCTCCATCAGAAAGGATGAACACCCAACTTTTGTATCAACATGAACGGGACTGGGAGAGATTATGCTGAGTGAAATAAGTCAAGTAGAGAGAGTCAATTATCATATGGTTTCACTTACTTGTGGAGCATAAGGAATAACACGGAGGACATTGGGAGATGGAGCAGAGAAGTGAGTTGGGGGAATTGGAGGGGGAGACGAACCATGAGAGACTGTGAACTCTGAGAAACAAACTGAGGGTTTTGAAGGGCAGAAGGGTGGGGGGTTGGGTGAGCCTAGTGGTGGGTATTAAGGAGAAGGGCACGTATTGCATGGAGCACTGAGTGAGATGTATAAACAATGAATTTTGGAACACAAAAAATATATATACGGGTGCCTGGGTGGTTCAGTGGGTTAACCCTCTGCCTTTGGCTCAGGTCATGATCTCAGGATCCTTGATGGAGCCCCACGTTGGGCTCTCTGCTCAGCGGGGAGCCTGTTCCTCCCCTCCCCCTGCCTATATCTCAACCTGCTTGTGACCTCTGTCTGTCAATAAATTTAAAAATCTTAAAATATATATAGATATATAAATAAAATTAAATTTAAAAAATAAATAATTTAAAAATTAAAAAATATTTTTAAAATATGGAAAGTATATATTGTAAGAATGAAACGAAGTTTCTCAAAAACTATAAAAATAAATTTGAGGATTTTCTGATTCAAATGCATTGTGGGAATGCCTGTTATGTAATGGTGGGAATATTTGCCCAAAGATACTTATAAGCACCATGACCCTAACGTAAGTAGTGATTCACTAGCTGTTTTTAACCACTTTCCATAACGCCCTTCCCATGTCTCTGCCAAGACCTGCTGTGGCCCGCCCTCAGCAGAAGATCCCTTTCTTAAAGCAAGAGGCTAAGAACATGACAAAGTGAGTAATGATGAGGTCAGGGTCTCAAAATGGGATAAACACAGGGAAGGCTTCCAAAGTAATGCCCTTAGCTGTGCGGGGAGGGGTGTGGATAGAACCACAGCAATAGGACAGCTAATGGACAACAGCCCAACTACCTTGAACTCCCTCTTTGGTGCTTCACAACCCACTGGGGCTGGACATGATTTCACTATAGGATCCAACACTCACTGTGGCCACAAATCAATCCTAAACAGCTCAGACCACCAAAATATAAATGCCCCAAGGATTCAGATCTCCCATCCAGACATCATCCCCAACCAGGTTGTCCTTGTAATGCTTCTTTTGCCCTCTGAGTATGGTTCACTTTCATGTGTTTTCTGTAATGACTATTCTGTGAACAGGAGAGCATGTGATACAATGCCCTGGGATCTGAGAAAGCCAGGGATGGGTTCAGGGGATGAGGTAAGCCTTGAGAAGAGGAGGTTTCAGTTACATGAGAAAACTAAGTACTTTCTTATTAATGGATAAATGGGATTTTTAAAAGTTTCATTTGCCAGCTTTTGAAACTGACTCCTTCTACCATTTACAACTAGAATTTTAAATACAACTGGTATTTTATTACTAGACTCAAAAAAGCAAAGAGTAAAAGTCAATTCCTTGTCCTCTACTCTATTGTCTCTCAAATCACAACTGTGAAGGGGACAGGGACAACAGGACCCTGTGGACAAAGATGGACAAGACAAGGAGCCTGGAAACTTTGTTCTATCAAGAACAGCTCAAAGGATTCAATTACTGGTGTAGACTGAATTGTGTCCCCCAGAAAAGGTATGCTGAAGTCCCAAAATCCAGTACCTCACAGTGGAAGCTTATTTGGAAATAAGGTCATTAAGCTATAATTACTTAGGTGAAGATGAAGTCATACTGGAGTGGGGTAGGTCCTTAATCCAGTGTGACTGGAGTCCTTATAGGATGAAGAAGAGACATGAGAAAAGATGCACATGTGAAGACACAGAGACACAGCGAGAGTGCCACGTACAAATGGAAGAAGAGACTAGTGATACAGCTACAAGCCAGGGAACTCCAAGGCTGGTATGTCATCACCAGAAGCAAGGACAGAATTGTGGAACAGGCTCTCCCTCAGAGGCCCCAGAGGGCCCCAGTGATGCCAATGAATGGACTTCAGACTTCTAGAATCCAGAACTACATAGGAAGAGATTTCTGTTGTCTTAAGCTACCCAGTTTACAGGGCTTTGTTGCAACCATGCTAGGAAACCAACACCAGTGCCTGCCATGGGAATGTTGTCTCCCCACCTGAGAAGGGCTGCTACTGCCTCTGTGTGGGGCAAGCAAGGCAAGAGAGGACCAAGAAACATAAAAGGAAAGAATCATAATATGTTTCTTATGCAAGAAACATAAAAGGAAACAGGTAATGGTTAGAGTTGTCCTTCTAACTGAGGGAGTACCACCCAGAAGACCATGGGAATCTTCGCTGTATTTTTTGACTGTTCCTACAGAACTTGGATGACTTTTTATAAGAAGATGATGAAGGGGGTTCATAAGTAAGATCTTTTTACCTGTAAAGTTTTTTGTTTTTTGATTTTGGGGGTTTTTTTGTTGTTGTTGTTTTGTTTTGTTTTACCTATAAGATTTTTTTTTAATTCTCTGTGATCTTCACAAGTATGATTCGCCATTGTCCCCACCCTGATCCCCTGAGAAGAGTCATACGGGCAGACGAGTCATCTGAAACCCTGTACCTATATGGCCTTGAGGTGCTTGTGTATTATGTATATTTACCAACATGTTTGCATTTGGGTCACCTGGGTGGCTCAGTCAGTTGAGCGACTGACTCTTGGTTTTGGCTCATGTCATGATATCGGGGTCAGGGAATGGAGCCCTGAACAGGGTTCCATGCTCAGCAGAAAGTCTGCTTGAGATTCTCTCTCATCCCTCTCCCATTTATGCTCTGTGTGTGTGTGTGTGTGTGTGTGTGTGTGTGTGTCTGTGTCTATGAAATAAATAAATAAATTTTAAAAAAAAAGTTTTCATTTCTTATTTTATTCCATTAGCTAGTATACACCCGTTTATTTTGATGGGAAAATGCTGAAATATGATGATAGTGATAGGAAATGGTGGCTGGTTTGCAGATAAATACTTGAGTTTTAGGAAGAAAAAAGGAATAAAATCTCTGCCTCAGGAAACAGGAGAGCAAGAGCTCCAATTCCCATAGGACACTGGTGAGACTGTGGTTAGAGCACTTGTTATGTCTTCCTCTAGCAATTACCTCAAACCAGTCAAGACAATTCTTGGCACTTTCTTGGTTGCTTTTCCCAGCTTTGAAATAAAATGTAATTTGCATTCCTTAAAAATCTAAGCAGTGAGGAAAAGTAATGTGTCTCACAATTAATGAGTTGCATTTAAACACAGAGAAGCAGCTCTTGTGTGAGCTCCAAGTCTAATAGATTGGGAAGGTCTTATAAATGAAATTGCTATTCAGCAAACATATGCCCTTGGCAGTCCCTATTTGTGGAAAGTCAGTGGGAAAAAAAGAAAATGAGGAAAACCAGTTACTGCAATTTGTACACCAGGAAGGCTTGCATTTGGTCTATGAGGGCAAAATCCCCAGGCAAAAATGAAAAACTGACACTTACCTGGTTTCACCACCATTTTTGCAGATGATTTTTCACAAGAATCAAAGGGCAGAGGGCAAGAACAAGTGAGGGGAAAAGGGTATATGACAACTAGATAATTCTCCTGTTTGGGTTACGCCGCCCCATAAAAACTGTAGGGACATGGGCTTTCTAGTTAATGGGAGAGAGAATTTTCTAATGATTAGTTAAACCAGGTGACTGCACTGTTTTCATCATGGCAACAACTCAGTTCTAACACTGGCTACCTAGAGTTATCACTAGACTCCACAGGTTTAAGGGTCCAACCCTCACAAGATGCCCCTCGTGCAGCTTCCAGCTTCAAGTTCCAGGGCTCCTCAGGCCACCCACATGTCTGACAAACTGGTTACAAACTGGGGAACAGGGGTTTCCCATGATCCCCTTAAGTGTGATAATTCACAGAACAAGTCAGAACTCGGGAAAGTGCTAACTCAGAATTACAGCCTATTGTAAAGGACCCACATAGGTCTGGATCTGGGACAGAGTGCAAAGCTTCCAGTGGAAGCAGGCACATCACCCTCCCAGCACATCTGTGTTCACCAACCAGGAAGCTCCACTGACCTTCAGCATGCAGAGTTTCTAGGGGCATTTCTTTATACAGGCATGACTGATTGAGTCATTGACCATATGATTGAACTCATTCCCTAGCTGCCTCCCTTCCTAGAGGGTGAGTTGATCCAAAGTTCCAACCTCTTAATCACGTGTTGGTCTTTCTGGTGTGCCATCTTGAAGCTATCAAAAGGCCACGATTCACTTTGTTGGCATAACGAAGACACTCCTGTCAACTCAGGAAATTCCAGGGGGGATTTGAAGCTTTGTGCCAGGAACCAGGGACAAATAACAGATATATTCTTTATTACACCACACTCAGTTATTCCTCCATCTGATGGAAACATTTTGAAAACGTAGTCCAGTTGACCTTCACAACATCTTCTCCCTTACTAAAACACAAAGTGGTTGCCATCTGTAGTAGTAAGGGGGAAAGGGACAGGCAGAATCATTGAGCCTGGGCTCCATATCACCTCTCACTTGGGCTTCTCTGAGGACAGATTTAGAAGTGAATCCCTGAGGTTTTTCTATTTATGGTTGTATGGTTCTGGCAGAACCCAAAGGGAAGCGGTTATTCCTCTTTACTAATAACAACAAAATTAATAGAGGCTAACATTTATTGAACATTCATTCTTTGCTAGGCTTCATCCTTAGTACCTTGTATATATTTAATCATTCAAGCCTCTCAACAATCTTATGAGATGTTAACTCACCCCCTCTCAATGACCATTTAGATTGTTTCCAGGGTTTTCTTCACAAAAACGTTACAGGGGCGCCTGGGTGGCTCAGTGGGTTGGGCCGCTGCCTTCGGCTCGGGTCGTGATCTCAGGGTCCTGGGATCGAGTCCCGCATTGGGCTCTCTGCTCAGCAGGGAGCCTGCTTCCCTCTCTCTCTGCCTGCCTCTCCGTCTACTTGTGATTTCTCTCTGTCAAATAAATAAATAAAATCTTAAAAAAAAAAAAAAAGTTACAATGAAAAACCAAGGGTGAATGCCAAGGTTTGGGTGTCATGATCCAAAACCCCACCCATTTATTATTATGCTTATTTTGTAAGTGAAGAAACCAAGGCATAGAGAAAATAAGTATTATGATTAAAACTTCAGAAAATATGGAAAGACATAAAGTAAGTGAATATCTACCTCCCCCTCCAAACTTTAGGCCATCCATTAGAATTAGCAACTACTAAAATTTTCTTGTGACTCCTTCCTTACTTTAAGAATATCATTCTAGAGTGTTTTATTCATCAGGAAGAATATTAAGATAGATGATAAATAGATAGCTGATGGATAGATAGATAGATAGATGAGAGATGATAGATAGATAGATCTTCTCTTTATAAAAATGGGAACATAGTAATGTGTATATATATATATCCCTTTTTTACTTAACTCTATTAATTGGTAATTTCTCCATATCAGCAAAACAATTTACTTTATTCTCTGTAATGACATATAATAACTTATTTAACCCATCATCTCTTTTTTTTTAAGATTTTATTTATTTATTTGACAGAGAGATCACAAGTAGGCAGAGAGGCAGGCAGAGAGAGAGGAGGAACAGGCTCCCTGCTGAGCAGAGAGCCTGATGTGGGGCTCTATCCCAGGACCCTTAGATCATGACCTGAGCTGAAGGCAGAGGCTTTAACCCACTGAGCCACCCAGGCACCCTAACCCATCATCTCTTGATGGACATTTAAAATGTTTCCAATTTTGTCTTAATAAAACTACATTACAGTGAGATACAAGAGTAAGACCCAAGGTTTGGACCTCAGAAACCAGCATGCCATTTCTCCTCATCTCTCACCCAAGGATATGGTGGAACCACAGATGCCTTCATACTATTGGCCATGAGATAGCATTGGAGGCTGTGCTCTAACGTGTTTTAAGGATTCTTTGCAAGAAACATGCTGGATCTGTGTTTCTGGCCAGTGCAGGGATGAAGGCTCCAATCAGGGAGCCGTCCCTACTGCCAAAAAAAAAAAAAAAAGTAGAAGACAAACCTTCCCAAGACTGCAGAACAGAGAACAAAGAAGTAAAACATCCAAGCAGTTGGCCAAAACACAGAATACTTACACTGGAGCAAAGCCCAAAACCTAATGTAGATATCACATGAGTGGAGAAGCATCCTGGAGAGGAAAAGGTAGGGTCAGAGGCCAGTGCAACTCTGCCTTTCAGCAGTGATCTGATCTGAACATTAGCTCCGTTTTCTGATGTCTAAAAGGCAAGAAGGAATAATGACCCGCAGCACACACAGGACACACACACAGAATAATCCATATGAAAATATTTCATAAATATGATAAAATACCAGCTAGTGATCTCTTTCAAATATCCCCTCCCTTGTACCCAATTAGCTGTAGATGCTGGTTATGATCTTGTCTATGCAACACTTCATTCACGCACTTCACACCTGCAATCTGGTTCATCCTATAACGTAGAAGGAGGCTAGGCAAAATCATGCCCACTTTACAGATGGGAAAAGCGGGTCAAAGTAGAGAAGTATGTAAGGGACATGTTGATATAATTATAGTTGAAGGCACTTGACAAAGAAAGCCAGCTGCCAGCTCAGGGCTCCTCCCAGTTATTTACAAATTTGTTTTCAAGCTCCTGTGGGCATCAGCATACTAATACAAAGCCATGTTCGATCATCTCTAGTCTGAACTAAAAGATGTAGTAAATGTACCATCATTATCTTTATTATACACCTATTCTTTTCAAATCTACTTTTTCTTTTTCCTGTGCTGGCTTAATTCCCCTGGAAGCACCATTTTCATCCCATATCAATTCGCTGCGGACACAAGGTCTCTGAATGGTAGAGTAACAGTAGAGCAAGCAGCCTGATAGATGATGGTCCTATGTTCTTACCTCTCCTGGCCAGGATAGCCCATTTCTTGCCAGGAACCACACCCTGAAGCAGGAGGTTCCACATCAGGACAAATGAAGCCCATCTCCATAACGCAAGGTAAGACCAAAGGATGTTGTGTGTTAATAGGCTGGATCCGTCTCTGGAGTAGATGAAGACCAAGGTCAGGAGGTAAAAGGATTAATAACGGTGGGTGGTTCCCAGGCCCTGAGGATGATGACGATGAATCAGCCCTATAAAGCAATTAGTGGGACCCTTGCAGTGTAACTATACACACTTTCAATGCAGCAGCAAGAGCACAAACTCACATTTCCAAGAGCAGCTTTCTAGTCCAAGTCCTGAAACCTTATAGCTGCGAGACCTCGGGCCAGTCTCTTCACCTCTCTGGATCACAGTTACTTAACTGCAAAATAGGGGGAAAGATGTCTGACTTGCCTTGAAGGCTGTTGAGAGAAGGAAACAAGTCACTCATATGACAGTGTTTTGTGGAGTCTGAGATGGGCCATCGAGGTGGTTTTGGTGAGACAGTGACAGTGACGATTGGTTGGTGGACAGTCTTTCCCAGACAGACACAAGTCTCACAACCATATTCAATTTTAGTGAACAGGTTAGCCATGATGAGAATTTTGTGAAACGGATTGACTCTTCATGGGACTTTCTTTTCTGAAGATGAGACTGTGGTCATAAGCCCATGGTACACTTTTATAGTGGGAAGAGATTGAAATCCAGAATTCCCCATTTTTTTCAAGGCCCCGTCAAGAAGCAATGAGGAGTCTGACGCCACGTCCACTTGGCTAAATGTTAGTGTCCACGAACAACTAGTAAGTTTAGGCACGTATTTGCATACCTCATTCCCAAATCAAATTTTCAGACGAGAGCAGGCGCATTAAGGGTGGCATGGCCATAAACTCAAGCCAAATTTTCAATTAAAAGGACTTGTCATTAGAACTGTTAGCTCTGAGGGATACCTGAGTGCCTCAGTCAGTTAAGCATCTGCCTTCGGTTCAGGTCATGATCCCAGGGTCCTGGAGTCGAGCACTGCATTGGGCTCCCTACTCAGTGGTGACTCTGTTTCTCCTTTTCCCTCTCCCTCTCCCTCTGTGGTTCCCCCTGCTTGTGCTCCCACTCTCTCTCTCTGTCAAATAAATAAATAAAATATTTTTTTTTACAAAACTGTTAGCTTTGAAAGGAGATTTGTAGACCTTAACTCCCTGGCTTGATGTGCAAAAATTTGCAGATTTTAATGAAACTTGAAGAACTACAAGTACACTTTTATTTCCTGAAGTCTAGAAAGAAGATGAATATCCTTGGTTTAGGAAACAGCTACACACACCACGAATTTTCTGATATTGTTCTTCCCTTTACAGAGATAGGAACCCCGAGGCATTCATGCAGTTTTCCTCTGTCAGAGTAGAGCTTTGGGGGACAAGGCGCCAACTGGTCCCAGGTGTTCAGTTCCTCGGGCCCCGGGTGGAGCCCGTGGAGAGCAGGAGACAGCCATCATGGTGAGGGGAGGGAGTAAATTCATATGCCGCATCCCATGGGGGAGCCAGGGCCAGGTTGGAAATAGATGTCAAACCAGGCTGTCAATCCTGACACTTCGGCCAGAAAAGGAACAAGGGCAGAGGGCCAGAAAGGGAAGTCAGTCACTGAGGATAAATCCCAGCATCCTACCTGTGGGAGATTCTTGACAACTGCCAGCACACGTTTGCCAAAATGATCCCGGTTCGCTTCCGTGAATTCAGACAATGTAACACTTGGCTAGTGGCACAGCTCCAGAAAATGCTCATCTAAATATTTTTAGGGGACACCTGGGTTGTTCGGTCGGTTTAGCATCTGCCTTCGGCTCAGGTCATGATCCTGGAGTCCTGGGATCGAGTCCGTATCAGCCTGCCTGCTCAGCGGGGAGTCTGCTTCTGCCTCTGCCTGCTGCTCCCCAGGCTTGTGCTCTCCCTCTCTCTCTCTCTCAAATAAATAAATAAAATCTTTAAATAAATACATAAGTATTTTTAAATGCTTTCTTTAAAATGTGTAGCTCTACTCTTGAATATGGAATCAAAATGTACGATGTGGGTCTAGCAATTATCTAATCAATCTCTCTACGTATAGCCCGACTTCCCTCATTCATTCTAAGCAAATGAAGGTCTGGCCTCAAGTATTCCAAGAAAGGCAAACCCACAGCTTTACTGAAAGAAACCCCCCTCCTGGCATCATGATTCTCCACTCTAAAATCACCACGCCAATGTTCTCTTCACCTCCGACATTTCGCCTTGATCCCTGTTATATTTTCCTAATGACCCTTTTTCATGTAGCTTTTCTAATACACCAAGTTTGCTCTCTTATTTCTAGGGACATCAAAAAAGAGATTATACACTTAGAAAATATATTTGCCAGGAGCTATGTAAACGGTCAAATCTAAACTTGACTTAATTTATTTATCAGGCAGGAAGACAGCAGCTCCCTGGCACCTTGCTCAGGACAGGTGTACAATTAAAACAGAAAGGTGCACTGTCCTTGGTCCAGCTGGATGCGAGCCAGGGCATAAGCCAGGAAGGTGAACAATGGAGCCCTTCAAGACCTGTAACACATGCATCTTACAAAAAGGCTCAGCACTGAATCTCACCTTTCACCAGGTCATACTTCTTATGTCAGCCACTCAGAGGATGCCCGCTCTAGGTGCCCTGCCCAAAGAAGGAGCTGGAGATGCTGCCAAAAAAAAAGGATCCCAGCAGCATTTGTATACTGCTACAAGGATTGGGTCATTTCTCTAAGTCAGCTTAAGAAAACTCCTCTAGGGGTGCCTGGGTGGCTCAGTGGATTAACCCTCAGCCTTGAGCTCAGGTCCTAATCCCAGGGTTCTGGGATCAAGCCCTGCATCGGACTCTCTGATCCGCAGGGAGCCTGCTTCTCCCTCTCTCTCTACTAGCTGCTCTACACGCTTGTGCCTTCTCGCTCGCTCTCTCTCTCTCTCTGTCAAATAAATAAATAATATCTTCAAAAAAAGAAAAGAAAATTCCCGTGGTGCTAGAATGATTCTAGACTCTGTATTTAGAAGAAGGAAGCTGCTTCCAGCCACCCAATTGCTTTCCCATGTCCCCGACATTCCCTTCCCCACAAACACACATGCAAAGAGAAGGTCTCTGACAAATGTGTATTGGCCTCTGGAAGAAGTATGACCCTCTCTGCAGCAGTGGTACCATTTGCATTGTGAATTATTTTATCAGCGCAAGAATTTGTTGAGTGTGACATACACATGTTAAATATCTCTTGCAAGCGTTCCCGCTACTGTACAGACTGTGCAGATGCCTTTATCGAGGAGAGCACTAACAGAAGTAGTAATATTAGCAGTACTTCTAGCTAATAGCTACCACTTACTGGCTGCCTCCTACATCTTAGGTACTGTTCTGAGCACTTCACTTACATAATTCCCAAACTTCACATCCACCCTTCGACTTAAAAGTTTTTGCGGCCGCCTCTTCCACTGATACAGAAATGGAAGCTCAGAGAAGCTTCAGCACATGCACCAGCAGTGTGACAGAGCCGGGACGAGAGCCCAGCTCCATTTTGGTCCAACGCCTGGGCTCCTCACACTGTACCACATCCAACCCCTTCTCACAGTCAGAACAAGGTGGAAAAAGGAACGTGTGTTCCAACGCGTCAGTTAGCTAAATCTCTTTGGATATAATCTATGACCCAACGTACTTGGTTGAAATAGAGTTGGCTTCTTTTCTGACTTTCTTTTTTTTCCTTGCAGACATTTTGGCTGTCTTCTCGGAGTGCTTTTACCTTTTCTTAATCCACATTTAGCATGTGAACATTTGCACACAGTAATAGTGCCCCTCATTTGCATGTTACCAAGGCACAAGTCAAAATGCCCTTGGGTATATTATCTATCTTCCATTGCTTGTTCTCTGCTTTGCCGGCTCCATGTCTTTCTTTTCCTTCCCCCCCCCCCACCCCCAGTTCAGTCGTGGAGAATAAATCATGCTCTTGTTCTAAATTGAAAGTTAATCTGCAGACAGAGGGTTAAGTCATACCGAATGTCAGGAAGACGGGTCCTCAGGAACACTTCATCTCCTTCCTTCCACAGTATGTTACGAATGTGAAGGTGTAAGGGAGCCCCCAGAAGTCTGAGTTAAATTTTTTTAATTAAAAATAACAACATAAGAGCTACTGTAAGTGGAGAAGATTACCAAGCTATAGACTATGCTATTTAATAATGGGCTCTGCGTCTCCAGATCATTTTTCATTTTATGAAGTGACACACGTTATAAAATATTGATCTGTTTAACATCCTACTTCCCTCTACCTGGAGAAAGCTTACCCTTTTCCTTGCTTAAACGTTCCCTCCCTGGGCTAACCTCATTCATTTGGGGGCAGGACGGGGGGCAGTCCTCATGTCAGCTATCACTTCTCCCAGAAGTCTGTCAGCTTCCCACGTCTGGGTTAGGAGATCCCCCTATGAGCCCCCAAAGCATTATATGCTCCTCCCGTCATGGCTCTTTGAGGGCTCACTCGTGATCCTTGTCGTCTCTACTCCTACCCAAAACCTAGCGGATATGAATGTCCTAGAAGATGAACCACCCATCTGATAATCCCAATAATGTGATCTTGAAGTTCATGAAACTCCCTGACTCCCTGACTCCTGCCCTGGATTTGGACCACTCATCCTCCTAACACTCGCAGTTCTGTCATCATCCAAAAAGCTTCATCTCCAATTTTCTACTCTCTGGCCCTATTTGCCTACCCTCTGAGCTTTCCCACTTCCCTATTCCTCCCACTTCACTTGCCTTCTGGCCTCACAGAGTGTTCAAGGTCCTTGGCTTTCCCATTTTTCACCCAGCAATGCTTTTCCTTCCCCACCAATCCTACATTCCCAGAGGGGTTTTCTGAACTCTCCTCTGACTGCTCACTTGCTTCTCCCTGTCTCTACCACGTTGCTCAGGGAAATCTCAACCCTGAATCAATGCTCCTATCCCCTCCCCCATAGCCACCCATCAGCTGCACACTGCTGAAAAAATCCTGGATGTTCTCAGAGTCGGCTCTACTACATGGGATCCCACTCACATGGACTCAGAATTTATCTGAGTCTCCAGGACCACCCATCAAATCTTTGACTTCTTCGTGGTCAGCAACCTCTTCCATTCTCCACAACAGTTACTCCAAATGTTTGCCATTCTATTTGTAACCCTTAAATTTCTTTCTTTCAGTGAATGATCTTTCCTCATCCTTTGTCAGTGAAACCGAGATTATGAAATGGAATCTCCCTCATCTTTTTGCATGCCTATCTATTAATTTATTTACATCCATATCAGTTTTGATACCTTTCCTCCAACCTTAGAAGATGTGGTATCATTCCTCTCATCAGTGGTCAGTCTTCCACCCTGGACCTTGCTCCTATCTCCCCGGACACTGTCTCCTCCAGAACCCTTCCCCATAAGTTATCCCCATTCTCTCTCTCTCTCGCTTCCACTGGGGAAAATGAAAGAAACACAAGGCATCATCCAAGCCTCCTCCAAATAATTTGAAATCTGCTTGGAGAGACAAGATTAAGAGACACTGGGCTGAATAATAAAGCAGATGGATAAAATCCTGAACCCAATATAGTCTCATGAATCTATCCAATCATAAAAAGCCAATACTGGAAGGGATCATAGGTCATATGATACACCTGTCCAAGGCAGGCAGCCAACTAAATGAACCAAGAAAGATAGTTGTCTCACCTCCCATTAAAAACCTCCAGGGACAGAAACTCTAACAAGTTTCCATCCCACATTGGCAGTTGCAGTGCCCTTAAGAGCATTCAGAAGGGATATATATTGATGGTGAGCCAACCCTTTCAATTTTCTCCTATTTCATAAAATGCCTCATTCAAAAAGACCACAAGGCAATCAACTAAAATTACTTTCTGGAAATGAATAATGTGAAACTCTGGGAAAGTACAGTCAGCCTCAGAACTATTGGAGTTACAATAGATCAATTTCTTTGGAGGATTTCATGACCTTTGGGAGATAACCTAAAAGAGTAGGGTGACCTTTGCCTGGTAGCTGAGGGTAACTTGAGCATTGATAGACATACACACACACACACACACACACACACACACACACACACACACACGCAAGCTTATAGCCCCAGAATCTCTGATGCACCTCCCTCCCCCTGCTTTATCATTTCTCCTAAGGAAGCTCAGCCTGAAGCCTTGAAATTTGCCTGGCCTGCTTGGTGGAAGTCATCCAAACCTATCCAGTGACTGACAGAGGCTATGCATCAAGGTCATTAGCCCTGGACGGTCAGCCAAAACCAATGCAGGAATCACTAAGCTGATGCTTTCCATTGGCTATAGAGCAACTCCCTTTTCCTCTAGCCTCTAGCATCACAAATAACCACAGATATGCCCTGGAGCTGCAAAGTGAGGACCACTGCACAGAGGCAGCCAGAATCCTCCAAAGAAGATTCCTTCCAGTGAATGTGAGGCCTTCTGTAATAGTCATTAGCAGAGTAGAGCCATGTTCTAGAGTTCCTACTTATAAATGTTTTCCTATAATACAGCCCAACTTTATGTCCAAGATATATATTGCCCAAATTTTCTACTCCAAGATATACAACCCCCAGATTTTTCTCCTTGGAAGGATTTAGTCATTGAATGTATGAAGGTTTTAAGCTATTGGAAAACAGTGCAGTATTTTGTATTTTAAAGAACAGAGAACCAGATTAAGAACAGGACTAAGAATCTAGACCTATCACTACCACTAATGGTATGACCATAAGCAAGTCCAAGTCATCTGTAATGATGACCACAAAATAGAGAAAAATTAAAGAAGAACAAGGAGCGTGGTGTGGGAAATTAGAAATAAAGATGATATATAGATAAGTAGATAGATAGACAAACATCTCCTATATACATATTTATGACATTATTACCATTGCATATTTATAAAATGGACTTTATTTTTAATTAAAAATTTTAATGACAATTTATTCATTTCAAATCATTAGCTCCCCCCCATCAGCTTGTGAAACATCATGGCATGGAAGAAAAGGTACCATGTGGGGGATCCTTTCCCCTTGTTCCAGCAATAAATCTAAGGCCCAGAAAAGCTAAGTGACTTATCCATGATCTCATAGCTTTTTCTTAAGATGTTATTTACTTATTAGAGAGCTGGAGAGATAACACAAGTATGCAGAGCAGCAAGCAGAGGGAGAGGCAGAAGCAGGCTCTCTGCTGAGCAGGGAGCCCGATGTGGTGCTTGATCCCAAGACCCTGGGATCATGACCCGAGCCGAAGGCAGAGACTTAACCAACTGAACTGACCACCCAGGCTCCCAATCTCATAGCTTTTAAGTGACTGGGTCCAAATTCCAATCCAGGTCTTCTGATTCAAACAAGGTTCATTCTCTATAAAAGGAAAATGTTACAGGTTCTGCATAGTTTATCAGTCATTCTCTCCAAACTATGGTCCTCCTAGAATATTCTTCCAAATTATAATACCACATGCATTTCATGAGCAAACTCTAACTCAAGTTTGAAGCCTCCCTAAAACCTTCCAAGCTCTACCTGCTCTACCAGGTCCAGTGTTTCCAGCCTCTGTGCTGAACATATGTAATTCTGTAAAATTATCTGCATATATGACAACTATTCAAGGAGAATGGAACACGGAGACTTGCAGACATAACAAGTGTAGTTTAGTGATTTTGCTGGTAGTCCAGTATCTTATTAGAAATCTGCACTTTGCATTAGGTATGACAGCTTTGGTGTGATCTTCAAGAAAAATAGCCACTTTTCTAGACTATAATGGTTAGTTCTCCATGGAAAGAGTTTCAAACAAAATACTTCCATACAGAGGGGCACCTGGGTGGCTCAGTCAGTTAAGTATCCAGCTCTTGATTTCAGCACAGGTCTTGATCTTGGGGTCATGGGATCAAACCCTGGATCACTGGGATCCCACTCACTGAGAAGTCTGCTTCTCTCTCAACCTCTCCCTCTGCCCCTCCCCACCCACACACACTCTCTCTCTCTAAAATAAATAAATAAGTAAATATTTTTTAAAAATACTTTTGTACAGATATAGCTCACCAACTTACTAAAGCTTACATGAAGTTCTTTGGAATATAATTACCTATTGAAAGAATGGGCTAAAGCAGTATTGTCTAGTACAAACACCATGCAAGTAATTTTAAATTTTTTGGTAGCCACAGTTTTTTAAAGTATGAGGAAATAGGAGTGCCTGGATGGCTCAGTTGTTAAGGGTCTGCCTTAGGCTCAGGTCTTGATCTCAGGGTCTTGGGATCAAGCCCCGCATTAGGATCCCTGTTGGGCAGGAAGCCTGTTTCTCCCTCTCCCACTCCCCCTACTTGTGTTCCCTCTCTTGCTGTGTCTCTCTCTATCAAATAAATACATAAAATCTTTAAAAATAAATAAAATATGAGGAATCAGAAGTATGTGGCTGGCTCAGTTAGTAGAGCATAAGACTTGTGATCTCAGAGTCTTGAGTTCAAGCCCCACATTGGGGGTAGAGTTTACTCTAAAAAAAAAAAAAAAAAAAAAAAAGTAGGGCCCCTGGGTGGCTCAGTTGGTTAGGCCACTGCCTTCGGCTCAGGTCATGATCCTGGAGTCCTGGGATAGAGTCCCGCACTGGGCTCCTAGCTCTGCAGGGAGTCTGCTTCTCCTCTGAACCTTCTCCCCTTTTGTGTGCTCTCTCTCTCTCTCTTTCTCAAATAAATAAATAAACTCTTTTTAAAAAAAAGTAAAAGGAAATAGGTGAAGTTAATTTTAGTAATATATGTTATTAAACTCAATATATCTCAAACACTGTCATTTCAAAATGTAATCAACGTAAAAATTATTAAAAGATAGTTTATTCTTTTTATCTTCATACTAAGTCCTAGAAATCTGAACTAGCCACACTTAAAATGCTCAGTAGCCACACATTGCCATAGGCTACTATACTAAACAGAGCAAAGTTAAAGATATCTACTCATCTAGAAGGATATTCATGGTGTGTTTTTAGGGGGAAAAAAATGTAAGGAAGAGGCTATTAGATAGTAAGAGCTCATGTTTAGGGGGAAAAAAGAACCTAGGCATTTCAAGTATGTTTCTGGAGGCTTGTAGGAGCGTGAGTTTATAAAACAGGCTTTGTTGTATATAACACTGGTTATTCAAAAGGCTAGGATTTAAGGTGGCTGTGTTATAGACCAGCTGTTAGTAGCTATTTTACATACAACTTTGTATTGGTTCACTCTTACAAAGATCTTATATTAATTTTGTAGTTTAGTTTTTCCATAACCTAACTAGCAAAAGTTAGAGGGAGTATTTAAGAAAAGGAGAATTTTAGTTGATACAGCAGTCAGGGCACAAGCTTTCAGGGAAAAAGTAAATTAAAGAAAATTTATATTTTACTTATCCCACATAATGGCAAAAACAAATCTCTTTGGAGATTGTGTAGAAAAATAGTAAATTGTCATTCAAATCTTAGAATCAATGAACGTTAGGGAAGCAGAAGTCACCTCTTCCTCTTGCCCCATCAAAGGAACTCTACTACCACACCTTGACAGGTAGACACATGGTGTCTTACCAGATACAGTCAGTGATAAAAAAAAGTTACTCCCTCGCCAGAAATTCCATTCCATCCCAACTGCCTATCCTCCTGACCAAGGTTCCATTCCACATTCAAATGAAAGCTCCAAAACTTAAAGAGCGAATTAACAACAGGGCAGAAGTAATAAAATAAAGTCAGACCAAGGCTACAGGATACTCTGAGGGATGGGAGGCAGATGGTAGGGTGTCAATATAGTTCTGAAGGCAGGTAAGGACCACCAAGCCTAAGCCCATCCCAGGAGAGAGGAGCCAGGAACAGGCTAGAGGAAGGAGTTCAAGGAAGTCTCGGGCTAGATCCCCAGGATCATCCTCACCACCAGTCCTTGATAATTCTGCTGCCTTTCCTTGTAATTCACCAAATTACAGCATCATCTTTGCACAGTGCGAAGTAACATGGAAACTGCGTCAAGAATCCTGAAAACACTGACAAAAATGTACCCTAAATGCACAAATGATGACTCAAATGATTCATGGAAACTAACCAGAAACAACAGTGGTCTAAATAAATGGTTCTTGATTCCATTTGTTTAGGAAAGCAGGCCCCTTAAAAACAAGATAGGATGTGAACCTTAAACTGCTCTAAAAAGAAATCTTCATTAAAAAAAAGATAGCATGATAGCCCTTTTCTCACTCTGCTGAAATTCTTTTCCATAGTCCTTTCTAGAGGATTATTCTCCATGTCTTGCTGTAATCAACCAAAGAGACTTCTACTTACAAATCCATTCATCCAGGGCCATATCAAATGATGAGCTGATGTCTTTCACTTTGGCTGACTCTCCTACTAACAAATGTGAAAGAAACTCCCACCATGGTAAACTTGTGAGACTCAGTTTCAGAGTTCTGAAGGAAATAAATCAGCAGACCCTGGTGATTTAAAAAAAAAAAAAAAAAATGTCAGCTGTACGGAATCAAGGTCTAAAGAAAATAAGCAAGGAGAGAGAAGCCCTACAGAAGATATGAAGTATGACCGGTGAAAATGGGTAATGAGACATGTAACAGACATATAGTTTGTTGCTCACAATTATAGCTCTCTGTCGCTATGTCTGTCTTCCAGAAAAAAAGAAAGAGAAATTGTACAAATAAAAACATTATTCGATATATATTATTTAAGACACCTACTTAGGGAAAGAGCATGATCATTGTCATTGGGGGGAGGGGGGTCTCATGATCCCTGTCTTCCAGTATTCCCTTCTGGTAGGGTCTTTGAGGCAATTTAAATCTTCCATGATGTCAAAACTTGATGATGGCATGACTTCTTCCAGATAGCTCTAAGATTCCCTCAGCAGTGCATTATGAATCCATCACACGTTAATCCATCGAAGATCTTGAACATTTCTATAATCTCAGCCTGTGCTACATTTTATAGAATAAATGTGCTATAAAGCAAACCCTATAAAGGCTTTGCTTGTATTTATCCTTAAACTAGCTCAAGCTTTAAGGGCTGTCTCTAAATTCTGTTATTGTGAGACTTGTTATCAATGCCATGTTTGTTCCCCTTCTAATCACTTTAATTTTTAGTATGCCAACCTCAATCTGTATGTACAGAAGAGCCAGAAAACCCACCATACTGGACTCTTCTTCTGCCTAGAAGGTTTGCACAGTGGATGATTTTCTGTTAGAAAGACTCCAAGAGCCTTAGCCTCAATTAAGTTTCCATTTCCTGTCAAGGTATCATGTCCATATGGAACTTAGAAGCAAGAATCAAAATAGAAGAGTGGTTATAAGAAAATAACACCTATTCAATAAATTGCTTGTCACGCTAAGAGCATTAATCATTTGTCTACAGCTCTTTATCTTCTTAACTCCATTTGGGGGTGGGGGAGGTTTCTCTATCCTTCTAGGTTCTTTTGGCTGGTCTATTAATTAAAGTGGCATAAGACAGATTAACAGGGGAAAAACAAATTTGATTACATACATACAGGAGTCCCATAAAAAATATGAAACCTAAGGACAAATCAGTCGGTTGAGAGTTATATGCCATCCTGAGCTAAGAAACAGACAAAGCACCTGAGTCTACAAAGGGAAGGAGAGTAATTCACAGAACAATAAGAAGATCAGATGTTAGGCCATTAGTTGTTTGCCCTGCAATACAGAGGTCTTTCAGATAAAAAGTTTTCTTAGGTAATAATTCTCTTTCTGGACCAAGCTCTCTATATAAATTTTTTTAAGTAGTTAAGAGAAAGTTTAAAGCTTTTCTTGAGTCTACCAGGTCTTGAATTCCTTCAGCTCAAAGTAATTCATATGCCAAAGTGGCATATTTGGGGTCATATTTTGCTCCCCCCACCTGCTACCCATCCTCTGGTTTAAGATGAGGTGTCACTTCCCCCAGAAAGCCCCATCAGCTCCCAGGTTTAGGTTGTATGCTCTCATGGATTTCCCTAGCCACTTCTCACTTGCTTTTTCATCACATCCTATTATATTATAATTTTCTCTTGTTACCTGTAGCAGGTCCCCTAACCCAAATCAAAGTCCATGGGAGTCTTGTTCTCAGACATATGCCTGGTACCTAGCACAGTACCCCAGACTGACAGTGCAATAAATATATGAAGAATGCATGGATGATGGGGCACCTGGGTGGCTCAGTGGGTTAAGCCTCTGCCTTCAGCTCAGGTCATGGTCTCAGGGTCCTGGGATCGACCCCAGCATTGGACTCTCTGCTCAGTGGAGAGCCTGCTTCCCCCTCTCTTTCTGCCTATTTGTGATCTTTCTCTCTCTGTCAAATAAATAAAATCTTTAAAAGAATGCATGGATGAGCCACTTTATCATAAATAACAAACTTTTTGCCTGCTGTAATGAAACTAGAAAATGTGTATCCTTGGTGGTTCCATAGCTAGACTGTGCCCATCCTTGGTGGTTCTATAAGTAGATCATGTGCAACGTTAGTGGTTCTCTAAGCCATATGTGGCCACAACCTCCATTACAATTTCCACTGTTACAGCACTTTAACACATCCCCCAAAATGATCAAACTTCATAATTCATTAATGTAAATGAACACTTAATTGATGATTTCATGGGAAGGCAGGGAAGAAGGTCTACATTCTCATGACATATGCAAACCTTTCTATAAAATCCCCTTGATAGGGGCACCTGACTGGCTCAGTTGAAAAAGTATGTGACTCTTAATCTTGGGGTCATGAGTTCAAGCCGCACATTGGGTGTAGAGATTTCTTAAATAAATAAAAACTTTAAAAAGAAATAAAATAATATCCCCTAGATACTTTTCTATTCTTTCTTATGAAATTCTCCTGGCACAGCCACTCTGCCCCCGGCTCTCCTCTAGGGCCACCTCTGCAGCTTCGGCAGCTCCCTGGACAAGACTATCTCCTCGCCCAGCCCTTCCTCAATGTCCTTCCAGCTCAATATTTAGGTGGAAAGAGTCACTATAACTTACTTCTACTCATCATCATCCAGCCCAACACAAAAACACTTGACCTTGGAATCCACCCTCATTAGAAAACTTAACTAACTATACATAAAAATAAGTTCTTTTTCCCTAAATCCTATTTTTTTTAATTTAATTATTGGGGTGCCTGGGTGGCTCAGTGGGTAAAGCCTCTGCCTTCAGCTTGGGTCATGGTCTCAGGGTCCTGGAATCAAGGCCCGCATCGGGCTCTCTGCTCAGCAGGAATCCTGCTTCCTCCTCTCTCTCTCTCTCTGCCTGCCTCTCTGCCTACTTGTGATCTCCCTCTCTCTCTCTGTCAAATAAATAAATAAATAAAATCTTTTCTTTAAGATTTTATTTATTTATGGATTTATGTATTTAAGAGAGACAGAGAGAGAGTGAGCAGGGAAGGGGCGAAGGGAGAGGGAGAGAAGCAGACTCCCCACTGAGCACAGAACCCAACAGAGAACTTGATCTCATGACCCTAAGATCATGACCTGAGCTGAAATCAATATTGGGACGCTAAACCAATTGAGCCACCCAGGTGCCTCCCAAACCCCATTTTTAGATTACAAGCGTATACTGGGTTGGAGATCATGTCAACTTAACTAGCCAGACCAATTCTGTATCCAATCTACCTGACGCTGTCATCCAAGGGAAGGGTTCCTGCTTTCCCCTAGGAAAGCCTCAGCCCTCTTTTTAATGCCTTTCACCTGATTCAGTCAGCCCCAACCAAGTGATCCAGCATAATCTCCCTTACTTAAAGTCACCTGATTAGGGTCATTAACTCTATTTGCTAAACACCTAGATCAGCATTTGTTTGTTTTTTAAGTGATACCTATACCCAACTTGGGACTTGAACTCACAATCCTAAGATCAAGTGTCATTCATTCTACTGACTGAGCCAGCCAGGCCCCCCTAGAAAGATTTAGATCAGTGTTTGTTTGATTGAATAACTGGGGACTAGAGCCTAGCCAAGCTGACACATCAAAGAAGCCATCACACCATAATAAAAACGAGAAGCAGCAGCACTGTCGCCATATCCCATACTAAACACATACGTTATTTCCTCTAACTTGTCCCAACCACTCACACGTATACTATTGTCTTCATTTCACACACTCTCTTCATGTGCTTATTCGTTAAAATGCCATCATAAGGCAGTGGCTTGTACTTTGGTTCATTTTACAGTTATTAGCCAACTGCTTTATATCAGTGCAGACAGGATCACATATGACAGCGAGAAATCCCTCCTCCAGCATCCGCATCCGGCGGGGGTGGACCTGGGAAAAGGCTCTCAGTATCCGTCCACCACCGGCCAGGGGGAGCACCTCTTGCCTCCTTTGACAGTGCTTCTGCAGGGAGTTCAGAGGCAGAGAATGAGTGCAGACCTAGATTGTCATTTCTCAGGAGCAGCTGTATTGATACTTGGGGCCTGAGACTCTTGGGGGGGGGGGGGGGCTGTCCTGTGCATAAATAGGACGTTTAGCACTATCCCTGGCCTGTACACACTAAATACCAGTAGCACCCCACCCCTCCAGTTGGTGACACCCTAAAATGTCTGCCAAATGTCTCTGGAATTGGCAGGGGTGGGGGAGGACACAGCAAAATCCAGTTGAGAACCACTGGTGTAGACCAAGAGTTCACACAGATGACTCCTATAAAGAAAGAGAACAATTCAAAAACAGAAGGCAGGGGCGCCTGGGTGGCTCAGTGGTTAAGCCGCTGCCTTCGGCTCAGGTCATGATCTCAGGGTCCTGGGATCGAGTCCCACATCGGGCTCTCTGCTCAGCAGGGAGCCTGCTTCCTCCTCTCTCTCTCTCTGCCGGCCTCTCTGCCTACTTGTGATTTCTCTCTGTCAAATAAATAAATAAATAAATAAATAAAATAAAAAAAAAAAAACAAAAACAGAAGGCAGTAATCTCTCTCCAGGACAGCAGTCACTCTTCTGGAATACACCTTCAGGCACACTTCCTCTTTGCTGAGATAATACCCATTTATCCCTCAAACTCCCTAAGCCCCTCAAGTGTGGGAAGCACTTCCACATGTCCCCTTTCTGAGGCATGCACTGCTTGGTTTCCCAGCCCATTCCCCCACTACATACATGTTCCACTCCAGCACGAGCTGTGTCTTACCCAGGACTCTAGGTCTTCTCTGCCCGTGATGGTGCCTAAGACTCATGCTAAATTAGTGCCATTTTTACATAATGCTAACTTTTAAATTTTATTAATTGTTCTTGCCCCATGCCAGGTACAGGGGCAATCTTTTTTTTTTTAAAGATTTTATTTATTTATTTGACAGAGAGAAATCACAAGTAGATGGAGAGGCAGGCAGAGAGAGAGAGAGGGAAGCAGGCTCCCTGCTGAGCAGAGAGCCCAATGCGGGACTCGATCCCAGAACCCTGAGATCATGACCTGAGCCGAAGGCAGCGGCTTAACCCACTGAGCCACCCAGATGCCCCCAGGGTAATTCTTTCTTAAGAAAAAATGAAAATGGGATGCCTGGGTGACTCATTTGGTTAAGCTTCTGCCTTAGGCTCAGGTCATGATTCCAGGGTCCTGGGATCAATTTCTGCATCAGGCTCCTTGCTCAGCAGAGAGCCTGCTTCTCCCTCTACCTGAGACTCCCCCTTCTTGTGATCTCTCTCACCCTCTCTCTCTCACAAATAAATAAATAAAATCTTAAAAAAAAAAAAAAAGAATGAATGAAAGTGTTCGTTATAAGTGAGGAATGTATGAATGAGTGAGTGTTGAATAGGAAATGTAGAATAAGCTACACATTGTCAATCATGGTCAGAATTGTACTAATTATCTTAATACTGAGAGTATTCCTAAATACAATGTATAGCCTAACAATTTCCGAAGTATGAAGCCTAGGGTGATATTGTGGGATTTATAATAAATACATATTTGGGTTTTTGTCTCTTTAATAAGTTTATATTTGGTTCCTTGCTCATAGTTCCCAAAACACTTGGAATTTTCTGAAAAGAAAAATGGGAGCATCTTTTTTTTTTTTTAAGAGAGAGAGAGAGAGCATGACAGTAGGGGGGGGGGGGGGTATGGGATAGGGGCACAGCTAGAGAGAGAAAGAGAGAGAGAGAGAATCCCAAGCAGGCTCCATACCCAGCAGGAGACTGCCATAGGGCTCCATCTCACAGCCCTGAGATGGTGACCTGAGCCAAAACAAAGAATTGGATGCTTAACTGACTGAGACACTCAAGCACCACAGGAGCATCTTTTGTTATAGTTGGCCTTTTCTCCTCAGTTCTCGAAATCCCTTCAGAGCCATAAAGATAAAATCAGTGTCTTGTTATTCACAATGAACCCCATTCCACCATGACTGAGTTTATGTTAATGAGGTGAATTTTGTTTTCTTCTTGGGGTTTTTTTTCTTTCAAATATTTATTTAAATTAGGGTAAGTTAACAAGCAGTGTAATAGAAATGCTGAAAAGAAAGCCAGAGCTAGTGGCATCACAGTTCCAAACTTCAAGCACAAAAACAGAAACAAAGATCAATGGAACATAATGGAGAATCCAGAAATGGATCCTCAACTCTATGGTCAACTAATCTTTGAAAAAGCAGTAAAGAATGTCCAGTGGAAAAAAGACAGTCTCTTCTACAAATGGTGTTGGGAAAATTGGACAGCCACATGCAGAAGAATGAAATTGGATAATTCCCTTACACCACACACAAAAATAGACTCAAAATGGATGAAAGACCTCAATGTGAGACAGGATTCCATCAAAATCCTTGAGGAGAACACAGGCAGCAACCACTTCAACCTCAGCCACAGCAGCTTCTTCCTAGAAACATCTCCAAAGGCAAGGGAAGCAAGGGCAAAAATGAACTAATGGGACTTCATCAAGATAAAAAGCTTTTGCACAGCAAAGGAAACAGTCAACAAAACCAAAAGACAACTGACAGAATGGGAGAAGATATTTGCAAATGTCTTATCAGATAAAGGGCTAGTATCCAAAATCTATAAAGAACTTATCAAACTCAACACCCAAAGAACAAAGAATCCAATTAAGAAATGGGCAGAAGACACGAACAGACATTTCTGTGAAGAAGACATCCAGATGGCCAACAGACACATGAAAAAGTGCTCCATATCACTCGGCATCAGGGAAATACAAATCAAAACCACAGTGAGATACCACCTCACACCAGTCAGAACGGCTAAAATGAACAAGTCAGGAAACCACAGATGTTGGTGAGGATGCGGAGAAAAGGGAACCCTCCTACACTGTTGGTGGGAATGCCAGCTGGTGCAGCCACTCTGGAAAACAAAATGGAGACTCCTCAAAAAGTTGAAAACAGAGTTACCCTAAAACCCAGCAATCGTACCACTGGGTATTTACCCTAAAGATACAAATGTAGTGATGTGAAGGGGCATATGCACCCAAATGTTTATAGAAGAAATGTCCACAATAGCAAAACTATGGAAAGAGCCTAGATGTCCATCAACAGATGAATGGATAAAGAAGATGTGGTACACACACACACACACACACACACACACACACACACACAATGGAATACTATGTAGCCATCAAAAAGATGAAATCTTACCATTTGCTACAATGTGGATGGAACTAGAGGGTATTATGCTGAAGGAAAGAAGTCAATTAGAGAAAGACAATGATCATATGATCTCTCTGATATGAGGAATTTGAGAGACAGGGCAGGGGGTCGTGGGGGGAAGGGAGGGAAAAAATGAAACAAGATGCGACAAGGGAGGGAGGAAAAACCATAAGAGACTCTTAATCTCTGGAAACAAACTGAGGGTTGTTGGGCGGGTGGCTTGTTGTTGACATTGGAGAGGGTATGTGCTATGGTATGTGCCTGTGAATTGGGTAAGACTGATGATTCACAGATCTGTACCCCTGAAACAAATAATGCATTATACATTAATAAAACTTTAAAAAAAAATAGAGCTACCCTACAATCCAGCAATTGCACCATTAGGTATTTACCCCAAAGATACAAATGAAGTGATCCAAAGGGACACCTGTACTACAATATTTATAGCAGCAATGTCCACAATAACCAACTATGGAAAGAGTCCAGATGTCCACTGACAGGTGAATGGATAAAGAAGATGTAAATATATATGAATATATATATTATATATATAATGTACTATATATATAATTATATATTGTATTTATTACATATTATATATAATATAATATTATGTATAATATATTACATATCATATATATTATACATATATAATTATATATGTTATACATTATAATAATTATAATGTATAACTATGTATATAATTATGTATAACGTATTATTTGTTTCAGATTGAATATATACATATGTATGAAACAAATAATACATTATATATTAATTAAGTGAACTTAAAATAAATTTTAAAAAACATACAGTGTAATATTGGTCTGAGAGGTAGAATTCAGTGATTCACCACTTATATATAATACCCAGTGCTCATGATAAAAAGTGCCCTCCTTAATACCCATCACTTGGGATGCCTGGGTGGTTCAGTGGGTTAAGCCTCCGCCGTCAGCTCAGGTCATGGTCTCAGGGTCCTGGGATCGAGCCCCACATCGGGCTCTCTGCTCAGCGGGGAGCCTGCTTTCTTCTCTCTCTCTGCCTGCCTCTCTGCCTACTTGTGATCTCTCTCTGTCAAATAAATAACACAGAGGACATGGGGAAATGGAGAGGAGAAGGGAGTTGAGGGAAATTGGAAGGGGAGGTGAACCATGAGAGACTGTGGACTCTGAAAAACAATCTGAGGGTTTTGAAGGGGCAGGGGCTGGGAGGTTGGGGGAACCAGGTGGTGGGTACTTTGGAGGGCACATATTACATGGAGCACTGGGTGTGGTGTATAAACAATGAATTCTGTTACACTGAAAAGAAATTAAATAAACATAAATAAATAAATAAATAAAATCTTAAAACAATATACCCATCACTCATCTAACTCATCCCCCCACCCACCTCCTACCGTCAACCCTCCATTTGTTCTCTATCCTTGAGTCTCTTAAGGTCTCTCTCTGTGACCTTTGGAACTAAGGATGGGTGCTGGTTGCCTGGGGAGCCAACCTGAATAGAAGATTAGAACATCCATTCTCACCTGCTGATTTCTGGGAGGAGAGAGGGCCTGGAGGTTGAATGAATCACCAAAGGCCAATGATCTGCATATGTAATGAAGCTTCCATAAGCCTCCCCCCACCCAGAAAAGGACAGGGTTTGAAGAGCTTCCAGGTAGGCAAACCAGAATGTTTCCATGTGCCATCATGCTGGGCCCAAATTCCAAAGGACAGAGGGTCATCCTATCCTATATATCTCTTCACCTGGCTGTTCATTCCTATTTGTGTCCTTTGTAATAAACCAATAATCTAGCAAGTACACTAGTGTCCTAAGTCTCATGAGCCGGTGGCAAAATAATCAGACCCATGGAGGGGGTCAGAAGTACAGGTGACACCCCAGACCTGAGACTGGCACCTGGAGTGGAGGACTAAGCTTTTAAGCTGTGGGATATGACACTGTCTCTAGGCAGATAGTTCCAGAACTGAGTTGTAGGACACTCAGTTGGTGTCCCAGAATTGCTTGGTGTTGGGGGGAAACCCCACACATTGTAATTGTCCCCAGAACTGGAACTTTGAAATGCATTTTACATTAAAACTTCAGTGAACAAGATTTGTCCATCTGTAATGATGCAAGGGGACCATGTCACATATTTCCATCTTGACAGATCATTATTAGGATCATCAATTACCACATTTCATAGATGGGGGAAGAGTTACATAAGATTCAGTCCTTGTTGATACGATATCCGGTAAACAGTCTCTTCTGAGGCGAAAGACATGGCTTCAACACAAACTTCATCACTTTGGAACCCTTGAACCATAGCCAGAGGGTCACCGAATTTTCCCTCCCCCCAAAATCAGTTCCTATGGGCCCAAAGAGACATTTTTATTTGGTACTTAGCCTGGCTTTTACACAAGGGACTAAAATGTTATATTATTTGGGCCAAATCCATCAAAACTAATGAGGCCTCCGCACTTGATGGCTCTTCTTCTCCATCACGGACTATTATTGGCGACCTACTAGCCCTCCCCTTCTGAGAACTGCCCAGGGGCTCAGCCACATAACTCGGGCATAACTGCCTCCTGGTCCTGAAACCAGCCCTGCATTTCTGTGCAGATGGCCATGCTGAGAATCAATTCATCAGATGGCTCCAAAGAGCTCAATACAATTAAGACTATGCAATCTGGAAAAGTCCCAAGCCCAGACAATCCACCCAGCGCTCTGTGTTCTGGCCTTCCAAAAGTAATTGGCTCAGCCCTGTTCCTCCAGCGGTACAAGGAGTGACCTAGAAGGAGAGGGACAGGCATGCTCCTGTTCAGTACTCAGTGGCCATTTTCAAACTGCAGAAGGAGAGCAGATGGAGAAGTAACCTCAAATGAATATTCATAAAAGGAAAATCAATTATCCACCTTATGTGCCACCTGCCTTATCAACCCAACTTAGCACACAGCTGTGAGAGGCAGGGGGGCGTATACGCAGATCCCAGGTTCCACCTCGAAGGCATTCACAGAGTCCAAGGGTCCAGTGCCAAACCTGGAATTTTGGCACACCTGACCTGAAAAGATGGAATATGTTGGTTGGTGACCTTTAAAACAGGAACCAAAGCCATAGAAAGATGGCAGAGTATAAGCGAAAGAGCAAAGCTTTCCAAATCAGACTAGCCTAGGCTCCAATCCAGCATTGACCCTTCTTAACCCCTGCCCTTTCGTTCTGACTCTATTGGACAGATCACCCGCACTCCGCCTCCCTGTCCCTCCCTGTCCTCACCTGCACAACAGGGAGAGACACCAATTTGTGTCGAGGAAGGGGAGAGAGGGAGGAGGATCTCATGAGATGGCAGAGGCAAAGCACCCAGGCATGGCAGGAATGAATAAATAACTCATAGTTCCTCCTGCCCCAAGGACACTGTGACACAGGGGAAGAGACTAGCTCTACGAGCATCAAGACCAGAATAACTGATCGTCTAGTGAGCTGTGAAGATGCGTGATTCCTAGAAGTGCATGGCTCCAACATAGGACTTTTTAGGGACCCAAGAACTATTATGGAACCACAGAGCCAAGGGCAGAGGTCCTCATCTGTCCCAGGGCCCCTTTCTGAGCTCAGGATCCAGAGCCCCACAATCACACCCCTGCCTCCGCCCCCTCTCCCCAGGGGTGGCAAACAATGGTCCCCATCACCACTAGGCAGGTGTCCCCTGGCAATAACCTATTCCTCACCCTCTCATGAAGCCATCACAAAGGGGATTCGGGCTTCCTACAATGAAAATTCCAGCTTTCAATATAATTCCTTTAATGTGGAAAGTGGGAGGTTAGGGTAGGGAGTAGCAATTAAAAGGGGATCCTAGGGCCCCTGGGTGGCTCAGTGGGTTAAAGCCTCTGCCTTCAGCTCAGGTCACAATCTCAGGGTCCTGGAATTAAGCCCTGCATTGGGCTCTCTGCTCCACAGGGAGCCTGCTTCCTCTTCTCTCTCTGCCTGCTTCTCTGCCTACTTGTGATATTTGTCGGTCAAATAAATAAATAAAATTTTTTTTAAAAAAGGGGGGGAGGTGCTATGAAGACAATTTCTATTCTTGAGTGCTTACAATTTGCCTCCAGGCTGATTTTTGGGGTTTGGGGGGGGGGGTGAGGGGTTGCCTGTCGTTTGTTTTCCCAGTTTGCTGATCTGAGTGTGTGTTTGAAAAAAGCAGGCAATAGAAGGAAGAAGAGAAAGGATTTGTGGACTGATCACCCCACCAGATAAACACCCTGACCTTGTGACTCAGTGATGCGAAGAGAGAACTGAATCACTCTAATTCAGGGCTTCGAGCCGCTTCCCTTAGCCAAACCGTAACAGGGAGCAAGTCACCGGAGGCAGCGGGGTCCCTTCCCTGCCTCTCAGACAACCACATGGCCACGGCTCTGCTGTCCCTCCCCAGAGCCCTCCAACACGTAGAATTCTGCTAGGACCCCAGAATGTCTCACCCTCCCCACAGGAAGTGGGACAAAGGCCTGACTCAGTGTCCCACACAGGCGTCACCTTCTCCCAGCCAGTCCCTGACTGTCACGCCGCCACCAATGACTGTGGCCACCCCTCAGCTCCCCTGAGACAGAGGTGGACAGCTACAAGGTGAAAAGGCAGCAAACAGGAGACCCCTCATTCATTCTCACCGCCTTGTCCACCTAACCAGAGGCGGGAAAGCGCACACACAGTCCAGCCCAACATCAGAAGCTCTGCCCCGTCTCCATGAGCACCTCACCCCACACCTCGGCCATGAGCTCACGCAACTCCATGCTTGAGGCTGGGACAAAATGCAGAGTCCCCTTCCCACCGGAGTAGTGCAGGACGGCCAGGAAAGGTGGGGGCCGCCTAGGAGGAGGGGGAAGGACACAGGAGGAAGGGAAAAGTGTTGGTTCATCAACCCCTGGTGTTTCGAGTCAAGACCCCAGGCAGGTCTTTTTTCTACAAGTTCACGACTATCCTCCTCCTCCTCCAGAGCCTGACTGCTAAGGGCTTTGAGAAGGGCCCTACAAGGAAACGTGTAACTGTTTCCCTGCATTTGGCTCTCTAGAAGCCCTGTCTTCATCTCGCGGCCCTAAGACCAGGACCCTGCCTCTCCCCTGGCTTTTGCTCCTAGGTCCATATGTTTCTTGGGTCTGCTCACCCGGTCTGTCTCTTAACCTGTCTCACTCCCCAGTCCCATGCACCAGAAATACCTGCAGAATTTTGGTGACAGGCCTCTCTCCAGAGCACGAAAAGGAACCCAATAGGCCACTGAGCCGGCAGTGGTCACCGTCACTGCCCTGGTTCTCATCTATGACATTTCCCTGCTACTACTATTTCCCTGCTATTACTCCCTAGAAAAGAAGGTCACGGGGGCTGATGAAGAAGACAAAGAGGAAAAAAGCAAAACAAGTCCTCGTGCATCCTGTTCCAGGGAGGGCCTCGTGCAGCGGGCTGAGCTTCCCGGAGGCCTGCAGGCTGAGCCCCGTGTTCGGCAGCAGAGCCCGGCCCAGCAGCAGCGGCAGCCGGAGCCTGGAGAATTCCATCAGGGAAGACAGATGTGCCCCCAGTGAGCAGGTTGGAGGTCAGCAAGTCGCTTCGTCCAGCTTTAAATCTCTGAGGTGTGACATCTTGGCAGACATGGAGATCTCCTGTATTTTCTTTCTGATAGCGACTCTGGACGCGACTGTAGCCCAGGTCGCTATATATATTCAGGCCCTGACAGCCCTGCAGAAGCCCCTTCCCGGGACAACGGGAGCATTCTCCTTCCCTGCCTGCGCCTGAGCTGGGGACAGAGCTGCCATTCAGGCCCGGACAGGAAGGCACTTCCACCACAGCCGGGAAGAGGGCCCCCTTGTCTGCCCCAAAGTCGAGAGGAGGTGAGAATCCCACTGTCACCTCGGGGCCCCCCGGGTGGGAGGTTGCTGAGGTGAAGGGTCAGCTTCCAGGGCGGGCGCTGGCGTCGGGGAAGGCTGCCCCGAGACCTCATCTTCTCTTCTCCGACGGTCACTCCTGGAGAAGAGGCGGAGGACGAGGTGTTAGGTCCAGTGCCCCACACTCGAAGCCAAGCCCGCGATTCTCTCCCAAACGTGATGTGATTGTCCGTACGATGACTCGGCCGGACATGGCACTGAAGGTGCTGGAAGCCGCTGTCCCTAGCCCCGTACCCTGACCTGTGGACTTTCTTTCTCTTCTGTCCCTCCTCGCCCTTCCTGGACCCAGAGCTAGCACCTTCTACCTGGGGCGACTCCTTTCCCCATCCTCACTGCTGGGGGAAACCTCTTTTTCTCTTTTCTTTGTTAAAGATTTTATTTATCTGCTTGACAGAGAGACAGAGAACACAGGCAGGCGGAGTGGGAGAGGGAGGAGGAGGCTCCCCGCTGAACAGGGAACCCAACACGGAGCTCAATCCCAGAACCCTGGGATCATGACCGGAGCTGAAGACAGAGGCTTCTCCGAATGAGCCCCCCAGGAGCCCCTTGTGGAAACCTCTTCCCTTGACGGCGCTACAACCTCCGCCTGGAATGCTCTCCCTTCTCTCCCTGCCCTTTAGTCCAAAGAGAAATTCCCACTTCCAAGCTGAGTTTCTCAGACCCCCAGTTCCAGGCTCGCTGACCCCTCCCTGCCCCCGCTGTGTAAGTCCCTCTCCTAAGGCACTATTTTTTGTCATTATTTGGTAACCTGCGCCCTCCTTAGGATGGTTTATTTTCGTCCTTCTGGGCCGTCTTCATCTCTGTGCCCCATCCAGCACAACAAGCATTCTAAATGACTCGAACACACTGACCAAGACCACGGTCTCAAATTCTTCGATTCTCCCCTTTGACCAGCATTGCTCAGCCAGAGCTACCTTCTTGTCCTGCATCTCAGTCCAAGAGGGAAAGTCAGGAAGGATGCTCCTCTCCCCGACTGTTTGCTGCCACACCTCTCACTTTATTTTTTTTTTTAATATTTTATTTATTGACAGAGAGAAAGCACAAGCAGGGGAAGCAGCAAGCAGAGGGAGACGGAGAGGGAGAAGCAGACTCCCTGCTGAGCAGGAAGCCCATCCCAGGGCTCCATCCCAGGACCCCAAGGTCACGACCTGAGCCGAAGGCAGACGCTTCATCAACTGAGCCAGCCAGGTTCCCCCACCCCTCTCACTTTAGATAGCACCCTGGGATGAGCCACAGAAAAGAAGCCTTTTTAAACTCTGCTGTGAAGCCAGGTTTGCTGGCAAAACCCCCCTGTAACACCAAGAGGCTGGATGACACGCCAGGAAGAGCAGAGATCCCCCCCGCACAGCAGAAGGGCCTCCGAGCCTGACTTAGCAGGAATGCGGTCCTCCATTCTGTGGCCACCAGCCTGACCAGGCCAGCCCACTGCCGGCTCCACAAGCCAAAGACCAGCCCCTTCCCCTGTGTGTTGTCGGGAGCCAGGAGCACCTCCTGGGGAGGGGGGCATATCCCAAGACTGGGACCAGTGGCAGCCAGTATGTTGCTTCATCTGATGTTTTCCCTCGTGGCTTCTGTTAGCCAACTTAAATAAGGTTGTGAAGTGCTTGGTGAAACAAACTAACACCCTTTACTTCTCTGCCGGACTTCTCAGTGTCTTTAACCTGCCAACAAGAGCTGTAAATTTCCAAGAGGCACTGTAGTCTTCAGGCTTCCCAGGCTCCTGTGACCACAAAGCCTCTTCCTGAAACATCACTCCAGGACAGTGCTCTTTGGCTTGTTATTTAGGAAACAATACTTTAAATTAAAGAAAATAGAGTAGTTAAATGTCACAGGGTACAGATGACCCCTTCATCTGGAATCTGTAAATGGTCACCATTTCCCTTCAGGAAAGCCATTACCAAAGAAGAGAGTCCAAACTAGGCTTTCTTCCCCCAAACTGCTGCCTAAAATGACTGTTCATTCCAACCCTAACTTTTTCCTAGATGCGTTCCCACTGCCCCAGCCTTCACTACTCATATCTCTGCTGATGTTCCCCGGCACTTATGTCTCAGGAAGAATTGGAGCCAAAAGTTAAAGGAGAGAGGTAAGGGGAGCTTGGGTGGCTCAGTGGATTAAGCCTCTGCCTCTGGCTCAGGTCAGGGTCCTGGGATCGAGCCTGGGCTCTCTGCTCAGCAGGGAGCCTGCTTCCCTTTCTCTCTCTGCCTGCCTCTCTGCCTACCTGTGATCTCTGTCTGTCAAATAAATGAAATCTTTAAAAAAGAGAGAGAGGGGTGAATAGTTAAAACATTTTTTTTAGGTTTTTGTCTGATTTCATGCCTTACCTACTAATTTACTCTTAATAGAAATTTCTGAGCCCATT
The DNA here is from genome assembly GCF_022355385.1 of Mustela nigripes. Lineage (NCBI taxonomy): Eukaryota > Metazoa > Chordata > Mammalia > Carnivora > Mustelidae > Mustela > Mustela nigripes. Next base: position 57,586,456 of record NC_081566.1, read on the forward strand.
TGTAGCTGCAGAGAAATTTTCAGCCATCATCTCAACTTCACACACCTCTGTAGAGGGAGCCTACTAAGGACTCCCATGGCCAGTTGGCGGAGTTCAAAACAGCCAGCCAGACCAGTTCAGCCAGAGAGCAAGCCACCCTGGGAAGAGGGCACAGCCTCCCCAAGGCCATAGGGGAGCCCAAAAAGGATATTCTGTGATCACCATCACTTCTACGCACCAGCGACAGATCCTGGCATGTTGTGAAACCAGCCATTACTGCTCGAAAGTGGATTTCATTTTGCAGAGACAGGGAATTAATATGCACGCTCAGTCTTTCCAAACTATCTATCAGGTATGGAGAGCCACTCTGGACACTTCGGTCCAGTAAAGCTCTGCCTAGGGACCTGACTAATAGCTTTACACTTTAGTTTGTGGATTAGATTCAAGGACAGTTTATCCCGTCATGCAGATGAGAATGTCAGACGGCTCACCTTCACCACTGTCCCCTGAACCCAGTGGCACACTTAATCCCACCAAGTCAAATGCAGAGTACCATCGTACCAGCTGGGGAGAGGTAGATGAACTGGAGAAAAGAGCTTTGAAAATAAGGATTAATGTTACCAAGTTTCAATCTGAAAATCCTCGTCTCCTCACACCCCACCCCCACCCCAGTGGTCTCCAGCTGCGTTCCTCCACGCTTAGTAATCTCCCCACGTGTAGGGCAGTGCGGGGTTCCAGGGAAACACACATGCATCTCTGCAGAATAAAGACCCATCTGCTGAGCACTCAGGCTGAGAAGCCCCGTGTGGGCTCATCCTCATGCTAAGACAAGTCTTCCCATTTAACAGATGATAACATCAAGACTTACAAAGGTTCACAACATACCCAAGGCGGCTCTCACAGCATCTAAATCACAGGCAAGGCTAGCGATGGGGAAAGAAATGGACCTCCAACCTCCCTACATCTGAAATGCAGAGTGTCCAGCTCCCTCACTGGTGGGCTGCCATCGCAGGGTCTGAATATCGCTGAAAATGGAAAACGTCACACTGGTTCCTGCTGTAAGCGCCCAACGATGATTACTCTCCTGCATCGAGGGCTCCCTCTTTACCAAGCATAAGTCTTCACAATGTACATCCGTTACCCACCTCATCCTCATGACCACCTAGCTGACAAGGTCTGAGTCCGGTCCCCCAATTTACAGAGGAGGAAATGAAGGTCGATCAAGGTCAAATGCCTTTTCAAAAGTTTAAGAGCCAGAATTCAAATCCAGACAAGAGACGCTGGCGGCAGGGTCCCCACCAAGTCTAAGCCTTCAGTTTTTCCACCTGCCCTGCTGTGACTTCCCAGCACGTGGACTTCTTCCCCGTTAGACTGATAGTTCCTTCGGTGCAGTAACCAAATTCCATTCATCTTATATTTAAACATACACACACACACAGACAACCTAAGCACCATCCATGGCACATAATGCATTTTTAATTTCTTCCAACAATTAACCTTATTCTTTTTTTTTCTTGTTAGGTTCTCATCTGATAGGTAAGAAGTCATATATTATTTTGGTCCCATTTTATAGGCAAGAGGTTAACTTATCTCTGCAAAGAGCTTTCAGAGTTCATCAAAAAATAAAAAGCAAGTTCACTTGGAACAAAATGCCAGAAGTTGTATCTGAAAAGCAGATCTCCTGAACCCAACACTTCAAACCCTCGGGAGGAAGTTTAGGGGGAAAATTGGGGAAACCAATCTGAGATCATCTCCCCAGTGATCACCCACAAACTGCCTGCTGAAAGCCAAAGTCTAGGGAGATTCTCTCCTGCAAGGTTTTAACGGGGACCTGTTTCAATCCTGATGCTACTAGAACCAAGGGAAACATTAGAAATACACGATGCCCAGGCGCCACCCCTGACAGTGGCCCTGTCGGTCCAGGGAGGGCTCCAGCTCATCAGGATCTTTTCAAAATTCCCAGGCCCTTCTAACATGTAGTCAGAGATGAGCCCTGGTATAGTGCACTCAAAGGAGAAAGGATTTGTCAGTAGAGAAACTGAAAGAACATTCCCAAACCACAGCCCAAAGGACTGAGCCTCACCTGGGAATGGGATGTTGTGCGCTTATGAAGGCTCTCAGGGCACCTTCACAGCCCTGGAAGGGGCTTCTGCTCGCAGCTCCTCTCTAGAGCACCTGGGAACAGCCCACAGCAGGAACCCCAAAGCACACTCACAAGACATCAACAATGTCTCCATCATCCATCACTGGACCCCTACAGTGGGAGGGTATATTGTAGGCTCTCAACAAACATTTGAAGGTCTAGGGCAAAGGTGGTTGACCAGTTCTCAGGAAATCCAATAGTAGGAGAATAACTCAGATGCTGAGGCCATGGATACTCTGAAAGCACTTGTGAGTACTTGTTTCAAACAGCCAGCATTATGTCAGAGCAGCCAAGAGCTAACTGAGCTCTGCATTTTATTCACGTGGACCAAGATTGTCTGAAATGGTTTTATGTGCAATCCAACTTAAGCTTCAGAGCAACCCTAAAAAGCAGAAACTGGTATTAATTTGAATTTTATGGATGAGGAGACTGCAGTTTATAAAGCAACTTGGCCAAGGTCAAACAGCAAGTAAGTGATAAGCCTGCTTGGTACAGAGTCTGCGTGCCTCCCACTCCGCTGCCCCCTGGATTCACTGGGTAAGAGACACAGCCACAGAGAGAATTGGAGAAAGAGAGCACAGATGTCCACAGACTAGATCCTCTGCCCCCTACCCCCAACAAGAGTTGCAGGCAACAGCATGACCTTTTCGTGGTTTGAGGGAGAGACTTGTAAATTCTACCAGTCCTCTTAGATTGGGGAGACCAAGATGGGGTCATTGAGGTCACCCAGTTGATTCTCCCTATCTAGGGAACCCCCAGCCATTCTGGGGATGTGGGAACCATGCTCTAAACAAGGCTCTGAGGAAAAGGGTCCCCACCTGGCTGGGATCTGCACTCTCTCCACCGGAGGAATCCACACCACTGAGACCACTTGACATTGGGTCCGTGGAGCAGACCCTGCGAACTCCACTAGGAATCGGCTAGGTCTGGCTCCACCCAAATCTTATGCACATTTCAGGAAGGAGCTCATGTCCCACTTTCTTCATGAACTTCCACTTCCCACCCAGGTGTCTCTTCCCTGAGTGAGCATTTCATCTCTTCTTATTGGGAATTTGTGAGAACTTGGTATCACTCATTAACTTCCCTACGTGTTAGTCTTCCTCCCACACTGTGCTGTAATTCCCCGAAGGCAGCAACCATGGCCTGCATGTCCTTGAATTGCTCAAGGTTACCTAGCACAATACTTCTTGCAGAAAAGATACTTAAATAAATATGTGTTGATTAAGGCATAAACTTCAATAGTACAAGGCACTGGGAAGAACTCAGATCCGAGCTTTAAACCCAAGTGCATTTGCAAGCTGCCTACTTAGAAACAAGGTCATCCTTAAAGACATCTCTTAGTCAGGGCTAATTGCAATGATACTATTTATATACATAAATCAATGTACAGAAAGCACCCAATAGATGCCTGAAACATAGTGTGCCCTCACTAAATGTTAGTTCCCTTTCCCAAAGCACCCTACCTGAAACTGATGACACCGAACATGCCAGCAGATGGGACCCAGGCCAAGTTGGCAAATGTACTTTACATCACAAAGCCCAGAGATCCTGGTCCAGGAGGCTGGACTCTAAAACAAAGTAGGAAAGACAAGGTGATTTGACTCTAAAGGGGCCTAAAATGAGGTTTGGGAGATGGTGAGATGCTAACCAACTGGAAATCAGAATTATATCAAGAGCCACTTCCAACCCAAAGGCTGACCTCAGAAGGGTGCTGAAGACGACTGTCTGTCACTTTGTCACCACTGGAAGGTGAGTCTAGTGTTCAACCCTGAGGCATCACTGGCCCAGACAGTCCTGGTTTAATATCCCAGGGCTAGGGGTCTGGCCTGTTCTAAACCCTGTGGCTGTTTACGACACAATGAAAATGTGCAACTTAGGATAAAAACGAAGCTGTGCATCTATGGGAAGGAAGGTTTTATGCATGGGATCTGTCCTTTGAAGTATCGTTAATGATCGAACAAGAACTCACAGCATATTCTTTCCAGAGCAGCTTCGAGACGCTACAGTCTGGAGAAAAAGGCAGAACCTCTGCTTCTCCTATGAGAAGTTGATTTTGTGCCCACCTGCCTCCTCCGAAGGACGGGAGTTAGCCTCCAGAATCTCTGGCTCATGGGCCAAAGGATGGTCCCCAGTGACTTGCTGGCTTCTCCTCGAATGTATCCTGCCTCACAGGTGCTTGCAAACACTGAACTGAGGGGATAAGTATTCCTAAAGAGCTCATGCCCTATGCCCAGTGCTGCGACCGTGACAGTTATGGTTCCATCATTAGAGGTCAAGAAACCCAAGAATGGGAGAATAAACTAACAATTTACCAAGCATGGGTTAGCACTCAGGCTAGGCAGCCACAAGCAAAAATGAAAATGGCTAAAAGTGTTGAAAAAGGCATTTGCCCGTATCCATTCCAGGTCCCTCCGCTGGGCCTAACACTTCCTCCAATGAAGTCTGGTCTCTTTATTTGAAGTCTTCCCGGTTTCCGCTGCTGGGAAAATTGGAGCAGTTCTTGCAAGCTCCCTGCCCACTTTATCCACCTTTCACAGATCACCTTTTTCACCAAGGCTTGAGTGACATGACATTTCCAAGGTCAAAGAGCTAGCTGGTGGCGGAGCTGGGATGCAAGACTATTAGTCCCCAAACCACCTTCTCAGCCCGTCACTCCCCCCCTTCTTAAAGCACCGCCAACCTGAGACTGCACGGCGAGGGCTACAAGAGTGGGGACAGGTCGAAATGATTGGGAACTTGTGTCCGATCCTGTGAGTCCGAACTCACCCCCCCCCCCCAAAAGGGGGTTTAGGCTGCCCCAGGAAACCCCCCCGCCCCCCCCCCCGCAGGTGGATGGCCCGTCACCATGACAACGCTGAGAGCTCCTCCCCCTTCTCACTCGCATCCCCCTCCTGTGATGGTCACCTGGCTTGCCTTCCAACCTAGGTAACGAACGTGATGCCCGTCCCACCTGGAACACGGAGGCTGGGAAAGGCGGCATCTGAGCACGGGGCCAGCCCTCTCCTCATTGGGGAAGAGCCAAGGAGACAATGAAAAGGGTCTCCAGGGGACAACTGCGCATTTACACAACAGTCATTCGGGGGGAACATCGATGCCAGATCCCAGACCTCTGGCTGAGTCCAGCGCGTTCTCATTCCCTTCTGAAGGCGGGCCTGCTGCGTGGTTTCATTTAATTGTGTATTTTTATCTCTTGGTTGTCTGTGGCCAGATGCCTGTAGGCAGTCAATGCCCTTTTCCATCAGTTCAAGCTAGAAAATGTACCTGCCATAGCAGTACTCGCTTCGCTGGGCTGCTGACTTATTTTAAGAACTAAATCTTTCCTGTTACTCTATTTTTCACTCCCGGGTGTCCGCGCGGCAACACCCACCGTTGCGACGCGCGTGCGGGGCTGAGCCCTCCGCTGCCGCGAGAACGCAGCGCCACCTCGCGCCCGCGCGCTCCTCTGCAGCCGAGTTCAACCCGCCGCAGCCTTGACAGTTTCGTGCTCTTCCGCAGAAATTTCACACGCGCTCTTCCCTCCTCACATAACAGAGCTTGCGTGGCCGTGTCCTACTTATCTTCTCTTAAAGATAAATAAGTTAAGACCCAAGGCTCCGGCGAGAAAGCTGAGTAAGTCTTCCACTGGCCAACTCGGTGTCGTACTTTCCAAGTTCGGCGGCTGTCACTTATAAATGATGAGCTAGCTCAGGGGAGAGAAGACTCATGCACGTCCCAGGTGCCCAGAGCACAACCGCGGAGAAAGACAGCCCGCCCGCGGGACCCGGTCCAGTCGTTTTGGCGTTATTTAAACCTTTCATACCAGCCTCCCGAGCTCTAGGTGCAGTATTTTCCTCACAGCTTAGGACAGGGACTCATATACCAAGAGGTAGAAAGTCCGTCCTCTGTGGGGACTGAAAGTAGAGATGGAGCTGCTCACTGTCCCCCTAAACTCACGTCCCCCTGCTTCCTCCTCAGTGCAAGAACCAAGTCATCCTAATACTACCCAACAGCCCTGCCCTTCAAAATCCCAACTCTTTTCAGATGTATAGAGCAGGTTTTTATCCTTGGTACCAGGATAGATAACTCTGGGGGGTGTGGGGGAGGGAACCTGTCCTGCACATTGGAAATGTGTAGTAGCATCTCTGACCAATACCCACTAAATGCCAGTAGCATTCCTCTCCCCACCTATTATGGCAATCAACATATCTCCAGACATTGCTAAGTGCTCCCTACAGGTGCAAAATCACCCTGCTTGAGAGCCACTACGCTAGAAGGCAAGTACATCAGAATATAACAATAAAACTAATAACAACTCCTGTGACGGCTACCAGTTAAAAGGCACAAATTGTATGCTAAGAGCCTTATGACAATATTCTATTTAATCTTCTGCAATCAAGAAACCAATCTGTGTTAACTCTCCAAGGAAATATTTACATTGCAGACTGAAGCTCAGAGAGGTTAAGTAAACATGGATAGCGTCACACAGCTGGTAAAAGAAGAGCTACCATTTAAAACCAGGCTTTTGTGACTCCAAAACCTGAGCCTGTCACCATCTACAGATCCTGGGATCATAGATTACAAATATTGCTGGAACATCTCAGTTCTCTAGAGTATGCTAACACTGTTCAATACTATGTCCAGATTTATGTTTAAAGATATAAACATTGTAGCTATTCTCTCTAGGAACACCAACCATAAGTGTTAGTTAGAGGAGTTGTTGTTATAGGGTCATGGAGAGAGCCCTGGGTCCAAGTTTAGACCCGGGGGCCAGTAACTGACTGTAAGGTCTTTATTTAGGGTCAATTATTTAAGCTCTCAAAGTGCCTGTTTATTCATCTACTAGACGAAAAGTATTAGTTCGATCAGGTTCTCAGCTGTGGCTGCACACTGAAAATATGTGCAGAGCACTGAAAAAGGAATGCCTAGGCCTCAGCCCAAGCCAATTAGACTAGAATTTCTGGGCCTTGGGCAGTGACATTTTTTAAGCCCCAAGATAACCAATGTGCAGCCAGAATTGAGACCCCTGGTGCTGGATGAACTCTAAGATACTCAGGCTCTGTGTTTCTGCCTTTAGGCCCAACTCCCCTCAGGCTGAATGCCTTCTTTTCTCCCTTCCCACCAGGATCATAAGACATACGAAGGCTCTTTGGGGGAGTGTCTTCGTCTCATGAGACCCCTTGAACAATTTCCTGAGAGGTCCCCATTGTCGCAACTGCCATCTGGTCCCTGAATTAACCATCTGCAATATCATTCTGCCCACCAAAACTATGGACCCCACCCCTCTGTCTTGTGGTTGCTGGGGGTTGGAAACTCTTCCAAAGGACTGCAGGGGGCCGGGGGGGGGGGGGATGACAGAAGACAGCTGTGTCATCTGAAAGACTATCCTCTTTCCAGCCTCATTGAGCGCTTGCCCTGTCCGACTTGAATAAGGTTAATTCTAATCCCTGTCTTTCAGAGTGAGAAAATCTCCCCTTTCTGGACATGACTCACCCACTCCTGTATCAGCTGCCAAAGGAGAGTGACAACGTCTCATTCCGCAGGTGCCTGAGAGGAGCTCGGGCCACAGAACGGCGGCTTTGGGCCCTCTAAGCTCCAGACTCTTTATCCCCTCCTCTGCCTCCTGTCACCCAGCCTTCCGTGAGGGACCCTCTCACCACAGGGGGCTTCGCACACTACTTCTAGGTACAACTGGTAATAAAAGCAATGTGTATCCATGAAGTACTCCCCAGATGCCAAGTTTGTCTATTTTCATGGGGTTTCACCTATTTTTCCCGGGTACCCACGTGAGAGATTATTAGTGTTCCCATTATTTTTATCATCAGCATCATCACCACCACCCGTTTTACACGTGAGGGACCCGAGCTGTCTGTATTCACTGTTCCTGCTCCCCAGCCGTGGTCCATGCGATTGCACCAATTATCCGAACGACGGTGGCGTCCCCCGCTGGCCCATGAGCTCTGCAAGGGCGAAGACCCCCTCTAGGCTCGCTCGCCACGCAGCCGGCCCCTCGCCCGAGGGAAAGTGGGGAGGCAGCTTCCTGGGAAGTGGGCAGACTCTCAGGAGTGCGGGCCTTAAGGGACACAGAAGAGAGTCTTCAGGGAGGAGAAAGTGGTCAGTGGGGACAAAAGCTGCCAAGACACCAAGGTTTATCCACGCAGAGCGGGGGCGGGGGGGGGGCTGGAAGAGAGAGGGCAGGCAGGTTGAGTGGGTGGGAGGTGAGGAAGGAGGGGACCAGGGCAGACAACTCACTGGGGCTTTTATTTCCTACTCTTTCCTCGGATGCTTTCTGTGGGAGAGACTGGAGCGTGTTAAAAGCTGATGGGAAGGGTCCAGCGGAGAGTGAGAGGCCGGATGTTCCCGGAGTCGAGGGCAGAGCGGGGATCCGGGGAGGAGAGAACCGAGAGGAGGACGGCTTTCTCCGGGGCCAGGGACAGCTCCTCGGTCGCAACCCGAGAGAAGGCCAGAAAGCGGGCAGGGGCCGCGCACCTCCCGGTGGGCAGCACGTGCGGGGGAGGCGCGGCCGCCGGGTGGACCACACGCACCCTGGGCCGCACGACCCTCCAGCCCCTCGGCCCAGGGGAGGAACCGGAGCCTTGAGGGTACAGTGACTCCCGTGCCGCCGGCAGGGGGCAGAGCCGGGCCGCGAACCAGGTCCCTCCGCCGCTCCAGCGCGAGCTCGCCTTGGGGGCAGCCTGCGGCCCCCTGCACTTCCGCGGCAGGAGGCCGGGACCCGGGGTCTCCGCGTGTCTTCGGAACTGAGGTCTGCCAGACCCCAAAGGCCAAGATCTTTCCTGCGCCCGCCGGGTCCCTGCGTTTGATCAGGAAAGAAAGAGACGCGAGGCTCGGGGGAGCCCACCAAATGGGACTTCGTCTGAGCTTGTAGACTCGTTCTGCAAGCCAGGTATCGAGGTGGCGGGGCCAGGGGTACCTTTTCTCCGTCCTTCTCTTCAGTCCTCACTCTCCAGACTCTTCCCTCCCAGAGCAACCTAAACAGCACAGGTAGGCCCGGTCCTATCGCGAAGTGGCCCAGCACCTGACCCAGTGCCGTCCGAGCGCATCATCCCGGACTCAGAACTGCAGTCTTTCCATGGAGTCCACCCAAAAGCCCAGCAATCTAATTAGAAACCTACCCAAGGGAAGGCTTTCTGGTGCGGAATAGGATCAATATCCAGGAGATGAATTTCGTTACAATCATTTCAATAACTGAATGCGTTTCATTGGGCCACAGAAGTCCGGCCTGCATTCACTACTGAGCTACCTACCCACTTTCTGAACTGTCCACCCTAAGACTTTTCCATCTGGGATGGTGAGAAGGGTTGTGTGCCCTGAGTTACTGGGAAGGATACTACCGCCCCTCCCACTAAGGATCCAGCCAAAGGGGAGGAGAGGATCAGCTGGGACCAGAGCTCCTGAGCCCAGCATCCCAGGTTCTAAAGCTCTCCTGTCTGTGCCCTAGGTTCCTGCTGGCCTCCCCATACAACAGAAAGGGAGATGGGGGTGGGGGTGGGGGTGGGAGTGGGGTGGAAAAGCTCAGCTGCCTGGGCCAGGTGGCCAGCTTCATGCAAATCTGTGTTGGGTTTACAAAGCAACATGAACAGCATCCCGCTTCCTGCCCCCCTCTTGTTTAACTTTGTTCTTCCTTCCGTCTGGGTTTCTGCTAGCCATGGGGGTCCCATCCCCGACTTTCCACCTCTAGCTGGGTTGTGGGTGGGTGTAAGAAGGCACCAGATGAGAGGAAGGACCCTCCACCTACTTCTCTCCTTCCCTGTCCTGACCCACCAGCACCACCCCACCACCCCTGGCGCCCACACAAAAGAGACTACTTTTATCTTGGACAAATTCAGAGAGCCCCTTTGCCCTCTCTTTTGGGTGGTGGGTTTGTTTGTTTTGTCTTTTGTTCTGTATTGTTTTTTAACTTTCTTTGACCAAGCTTCACAGTAGGAAACAAAAACCATGGGAAGTCCCAAACCCTACAATGGCAATAAGCCTTCTGCGACAATTGTACTACACGATGTGGCAAGCCCCTTCCCTTCCTGGACCAATGCTTCCTTGTCTTCAAAATGAACTGGAGCTAGATGAGCTTGTAAGCCCCTCCTGGCCCTTGC